>NC_056741.1:1223521683-1223566683 GCF_019279795.1 Protopterus annectens | reverse complement strand
CTGAGCAGTAATGGATGAATTTTAATTAGCTACCCAAGATCACAAGTTAAACTTTTGTGCCTGAATTGTAAGTACCACATCACCAAGTTGAGATACAGCTAAGAAAGTAAACAGTTAAATGGATGACATCACCACTGTTTATAACCTGGATGTCTATGCTAAAAAGTGTCCAAAGTGCACAATCACACTGTACAGCTTCACATAATTTATGTCTTCAAAGGAAAGTATACAAAGTATGAGGGTGAACGACACACCCACAGCTGGACCCCAGCATCTTACATATGTACTTACACCATGTACAAAGCACACAATCAAAGTCACGCAACACAGGAGAATATGACATACTACAGATATGTTAGCAGTAGGTAATCAATGGGTGGACAAAACTTTATTCTTCCTGGTGATACTATGATTGGCTAGTGTCACAGAGTGTCAGTATAATTATATCCCATAATTAGATGGATATATATAAAGTTGGTTGTGAGGTGGCCAACATTATATGACAGTAATAACTGTCACACTATTGAAACAGTGATGCAATCAAATCATCTATCTATCCACTTATGTCTACACAGCACGTTATCAACAACCAGCATCACAAGAAAACATTAAACTCAGTTGTAACAGCATCTATGAATGGATGACATCAGCAGCATATTGTCAAGAAGATTTATTTGGTAACATTATTTTTACAGCTAATCAGGGCTTGTAAAAGTTTCCACTACATATGTGTGTAAAAAGTCATGACTACATTGGCAGTCAAACTTGGAGAAGTTAAACACTGCTGTTGTGGAACATCCTACTTAGCATATTATTAATAATAATGTCACATATGCAGGCACCACAGAAGAAGTCTAACATTCAATTAGCTTCAGTTCAGTTGCAAAACAATGACCTCATTAGTGTGTTGAATCACTGGTGTAGGTAGGCAATATAGTTGTGTAATTGTGCACTGTTATTGATGCAACACAAAAAACTGACATTTGAAGGATGGAAATGTTCTCTTCCCTCCTCACTTAACACATCTTTGTATCACTTCCCCTCCATGTCACCGTTATTTTAAACATTAAAGTACAAATCTGTAGACACAGTACTTCATAAATAAGCAGAAATTTCTTTACATAATGCATAGAAAATAAGAGTATGCATAGCTACAACATTGTGTAGGAATGAAGTTGTGGATGTGAAGGGTTGCTTTAGGGCAGTAGTGCAGAACGTCCGGCCGGGGGCCAAATCTGGTCCTCCTCGCAATGTCATATGGTCCCCAGATAGTAAACAAAAAATTTAAAAAAAAAAGTGAAAAAATGCTATGCCTTACTCCAGTCATGCAAACTTTCCAGCATGTGCTTACTTACCTAACTGACTGCAGTTGTGCACACCTCTAATTTTAGCAGCAGAAGTAACTATTCTTTCTTGTTTATAACATACAGTCTGTAAACAGTAATAACTTTCTGCAAGGGTTTGTAATAAGTTATGCCTGCAAGCCAGAATAAAGTTAAATGCAAAGTTGATGTAGAAAATAGGCAATTTCATGACTGCTGTCTTAAGTAAAAATGCCAATCACCTGTACCTATTGTTAGCTTGTAACGACTTACTATGTTTTGAGGTGGCCCGCAGATGCAATAAGAATTCATGTAGTGGCACTCCCCACAAAAAGGTTGTGCAGCACTGCCTTAGGGGATGCTGTAGTCATCTGTGAATTTGAAAATGTATTAAGAACAAAGATTGAATGTGCAAATACTTACCCATCTCTAAACAACCACACATACAATGACATCTGCATGTTTCATGCAGGGTATACCTATAAAAGTTGTTATTAGGGAGCTGTATACACATTTAAACAAAATCTGCACAAGGAAATAGAGACAGCCACAAACATTCCACCCATACATACAAGTTTTAAATAACAGGTATTGAACCTCCTACACATATAATTTACACCACGTAGAGACCACTGCAATACATGCAAGCACTGCAGAAAAAGCTGTTTTTTTATGGAAGAGATCACACTTTTTGTCAAGATAACTTCATCTGTATGTTTCTTGAGGGATGTTCCAATAAAGGTTGCTATAAAGGAGCTGTGTATACATTTAAATACAACCTCTGCAAGGGAACTGGGAACAGCAACAAGCATTACACACATGCATCCAAGGTTTCCATGATAGGTATTGAACCTTCTACCTATCTAGTTTACACAATTTAGAAAGTACTGCATTAATCACAAGTGCCATAGGAGAAGTATGACTCTTAAGAGTTTCACTTTTGTCCGGATTACCTCATCTGTGGGTTTCATGCAGCTTGTTCCTGTAAAAGGTGTTATAAGGTAGCTGTGTACAAATTTAAATACAACCTTGGCAGGGAAAATGGAGACAACAGCAAGCATTATACAAACACATGCACATACACAAGGTTTCCATCACAGGTATTAAAGTTCCTACCTACCTAGATTTACACAATCTAAAGAGCACTATAACACTTGCAAGTACCACAAGAGATGTCTGATTTTCAGGGACATACTTTCACTTTTATCATGATGAACTCAGTGTGTTTCAGACAGGATGTTCCCATAAAAGTTTTTTAAAAGGGAGACATAAGAACAGTTAAATGTATTATTAACAGGTCTATATTAGAAGACTGAAGACGCATTCTTTCAAATGCATTTTGGTCAAACTTAAAAGACTGAAAATGCAAAATATAGAAGCGGCTGTTAAGCAAATTCTTTCCCTGGGAAAGAATTTGCTTGGCCGCTTCGGTACTTTGCCATTTTCAGCACTGTAGTGTGGTCTCGGAGTTGGTATATTTAAGTGGGGGGGGGGTGTGGGGGGTGAAGCCCCCCACTTAATGTAATGTTTGAAAATTATTTTTATTTTATTTATTTTTTTTATTGGAACAGCGATTTTTTTCCCTTGGAAAAAAAATCGCTGTTCTGACACTTCAACATTGTAAGCTTTCACTTACATAGGGTCGATCAATCACCATTCACTTTTTTAAGCATTCAGTGATTTAACATAGACCCTTATTTTCAGGGAAAGTGGATACACCACCCAATGATACAAAAAAGTCACCCCCCACATATACATCTTTCATCCTGGGTATTAAACCTTCTACCTAATGAAAAAATAAAATCAAATAGGATGCTGCTTCCCAGGTTAACACCACTGCTCAGAAAAATTTAAATAATAACATCAACCAAGTGCTGAGCAGAAGTGAAAGTGAAAATTTCTCAAAAAATGACAGTCCCAGTTATAAAATCAATGTAGTTTAATGCAAATAAGGTTAAATGGATAAGCGCTTTCACTATATCAGCTTCATCAGATCCATGATTAATCCCCCTCACAAACAATATATATAAGGAAAAAACATGAAAATAATCAACCAATCATGAGAATCAATTCAACACACGCTTCTACTTAAAGTCATAACATATTACAAACGGTTACAGGGTGCAACATGTCACATAAAAAACATATCTACATATAATAGCTTACACCTCCTATAAAATATGAAATAAAAACAAAATAGAGGCTTATTATAAACACTGCCATATATATAAAAAATGACTCATTCATACTGAACCTGGGGCCACTGTTCCCCTACCAGTTCATGTGAATATTGTCAAATCACACCCTTTTCCTTCAATAAACATCATAACCCTTAAAAACATAAAAGCATAAGAACACATAGCAGCATAACATGTGAAATTTATATATAATGTACTAATACATAAAAAGATTTATGATACATGGAGCTTATCATTGTATATATAAAGAATATATACTAGGTGACTTTCTATCATTTTACGTGTCTACGCTGCCTCAACCTCGGTTTTATAGACGCCCTTTCATTTAAACCAGAGCCCCTATCTACTCTCAATAATATTATCCAGTCACTTTCTTTGCCCTCAGTAAATGTCCTAACGTCACCTCCCCTGGAAGTTGTGGTGATGACTTCTAACACTCTGAAAAGAAATTCATGATCGTGGCCATTTGTGGCAACATGTTTAGCTAAAGCATTGTGTAGTGTGCCTTTCCTAATATGATACTTGGGTTCTCTCATCCTATGTCTAAGCGGGCAGTTGGTCTTACCCACATAAAAGGAGAAGCACATCTGGCACACTGCTAAATAGACCACATGAACAGTCATACAATTAGCTTCCACAGTGGTGTGAAATTTTCTTTTTAAATCCGGATGAAAAAACTCAACGTTACTGTCAATAAAAGGGCAAAAGTTACAGTGACCACAAGGTCTAGTACAACCGATTTCTGTAGGACGTTTGTCCAATCTTGGATAACACAACAGCCTTTTTAAGTTGTGCTTATTCCTAAAGAGAAAACGTGGGGCTTCCCCCACTATCTGCTTTAGGTCATCATCAACCTGCAGGACACACCAAAACTTATTAACAATCTCCTTGATATCAGACTGATCTGATGAATAAATTGTCGGAAACTTAACCCAAGATTCAATCTTTCCAACCCCTATACTACTTGGATTCATCGGTCCAAAGTACGGCCGGGCTGTTGTTGAACGTAAATTATTTACCTCATCCAAATACTGATTAACCTCATTCTCATTGTAGCCCCTTTCCACTAACCTCTTTCTCAGGTTATCTGATTCATTGACAAATCCTATATCCATAGGGTTCAGCCTAGAGACCCTAATCGCCTGTCCTTTCATGATATTCCTAAATATAAACGGTGGATGCATACTCATTCTCATGAGTAATGAATTACAGTGACAGGCCTTACGGTATACTCCAGTATTGATAATCTCATCGGATAACCTTTCCACAAATAAATCTAAGAACTCAATCTTATGGTCAGAGAAATGCATAGTAAACTTGAGGAAAGTAGTTAAACTATTCATCAGGGTATGCATGGACTGCAGTTGTACTGGTGTCCCTCTCCATAACACAAAAAGGTCGTCGACAAAACGCCGATAGAACACTACATGCTCCCTAAACAATGTTTCACGAAACAACACATGTTCCTCCCAATGGGCTAAAAAGATGTTGGCATAGCTGTTTGCACAGGGTGTGCCCATAGCTACACCATCACATTGCCTATAAATAACATCTCTGAACATGAATAGATGTGTTTTCAAGGACCAGTTCTAAAAAGTGTACTATCAAATCAATCAAAATGGAGACAACAGCAAGCATTATACAAACACATGCACATACACAAGGTTTCCATCACAGGTATTAAAGCTCCTACCTACCTAGATTTACACAATCTAAAGAGCACTATAACACTTGCAAGTACCACAAGAGATGTCTGACTTTCAGGGAACAATTTCACTTTTATCATGATGAACTCAGTGTGTTTCAGACAGGATGTTCCCATAAAAGTTTTTTAAAAGGGAGACATAAAAACAGTTAAATGTATTATTAACAGGTCTATATTAGAAGACTGAAGACGCATTCTTTCGAATGCATTTTGATCAAACTTAAAAGGCTGAAAATGTAAAATATAGAAGCGGCTGTTAAGCAAATTCTTTCCCTGGGAAAGAATTTGCTTGGCCGCTTTGGTACTTTGCCATTTTCAGCACTGTAGTGTGGTCTCGGAGTTGGTATATTTAAGTGGGGGGGGGGGCGAAGCCCCCCACTTAATGTAATGTTTGAAAATTATTTTTATTTTATTTATTTTTTTTATTGGAACAGCGATTTTTTTCCCCTTGGAAAAAAAATCGCTGTTCTGACACTTCAACATTGTAAGCTTTCACTTACATAGGGTCGATCAATCACCATTCGCTTTTTTAAGCATTCAGTGATTTAATATAGACCCTTACTTTCAGGGAAAGTGGATACACCACCCAATGATACAAAAAAGTCACCCCCCACACATACATCTTTCATCCTGGGTATTAAACTTTCTACCTAATGAGTTTACACAGTAATGTATGTTGTAAGAATGGGTTAACCAAGCCAGTAACATGGTGCAAATGTAAACATTGCAGAGCAGGCATATTATTTCACCATAATTAATTAGGTGAGTTACCATCCTTAAAAAGAATGTTCATCTTTGGGCAACAGTAATACAAACATAAAAACTTTATGCAACAGAAAAGTATTTATTTATTTATTTATATTTGTTGACCGGGAGTGTCCGACTGGACGTAGGTCCATTTTCAGCGGAGGCCCGGGGAGAAAAGCTCCACAGTTAAAATAAACAGACAGTAGTTACATTGGATTACATAGCGATTAACAATTTACATAGCAATTACTTACAACATATTTACAGATGAAGAACATAGTACATCAGTAGACAATTAGAATCTTTATCTGTGAAGCACATAACAGACATTAACAAATGTTACAAGAAGAAGTTCCTGCTGTATAATAAGTACTGGCTTATGAGCATCTGAGCTTGCTATAATCAAAGTAGTTAGTGGAGTGGAAAGAAAGGTAGTGGTTGGATGGGGAGGGTGATATTAGAGTGGGAGTTGCAAGGGCATAGCCAGCATGTTTTTAGGTGCGCTTTTAGTAAAGTTTTGAAGTACGTGCATGATGGTATGGAGGTAATTGTGGGTGGGAGGGAGTTCCATAATTTGGCTATGGTGCAAGAGAATAGTGCTTCACCAGCAGAGTTATTGGCTTTAGTGATCTGCAAGTGATTTTTGTTGCTGGATCTTAGTGGTCTGGTGGTGCGATAGGGTTGGAGTAGATTCTGGAGGGATGGGACATTTAGTGGATGATTTACTAGTTTGTGGGCGAGTGAGAGTTGATACCATTGAAGGAGGTGAGGGAGTTCAAGCCAGCCCAGTTCAGCAAGTGAGAGACAGTGGTGACTACGGTAGGATGCTCCTGTGGCAAATTTGGCGATTTTGTTGTAGCAGGTCTCTAGCTTGTTTAGATCGCATTGCCTTAGGTTGGTATATATTGGACAGGCATAAAGTAGGATGGAGATAAAGTGGGAATTTGCTATTAAAATCTTTGCTGCTTTGGTGAGAAGTTGCTTATTTCTGTATAACACTCCTAGTTTTTGTGGACTTTTTTTATGGTCAAGGATATGTGAATATCAAATTTTAGTTTATTGTCTATTTCCACTCCTAGCAATTTGGTGTGTTCAGTTGGGTATATACTGGTGTCTTTTGCTGTGATGTTAAAGTGAGAGTTGTTTAGAGTATGTCTGGTGGGTTGGAAGATGAGTAGTTTAGTTTTGTTTGGGTTGAGTATTATTATTACTATGATTCTCTGCTCCCCTCTTTCATTTTATTATATTGCTTAAGTGCAGCACCACTAAGCTGATTGCACTGCAGATAGTAAAGTGTTAGCATGTGTAATCATATCTTGAAGTGTTGAACTTAGTACTCTATGTTGCTCTGTGCCAACTCCCACTCAAAGATCCTTCCATGACAGCATTTACAATAGGTAGTAGGCAGATTAGTGTAACAGTAGATAATGATGTGGTAAATAAGGGGGATAACCAATATGTACAGAAACAGTAGTCAGACAAAACATGACATGTTATCATCCATATGTATCCAGACATTTTCACCATGTCATTAAGTAATTCAGACGTGAGTGTTATCTTAGAACAACATGTAGAAATTTATTTTTGTGAAACTTAATCATTGACTGTGCATTTCAGCAGACATGAGTATATGTAATCATCTTTAGTACCCTATTGAGCACTGTAATCTGCACATCCAACTATTCATCTTCTTTAGTTTACATTAACTGAATAAACATAGCTTAGCACAGTAGTGCAAGCTCAGACAGAGAAATGTTGACAAAGGCAATCAATTTCAAATGTATTGCTATAAGCATTGTACTCCCATTCAGTGTTAGTTGCATTCATTCCCAAGTGCCAAACATTATGTAAATGCAGACATGGAAGAATAATGATACAGAAAGGGGAAGATACATCATCAAGGTGACATGGAGGCAGGGACAACATTATTTATCGATAAAGAAGGATAATGGTGCCACACAGAAATTTATAGCCAATAGGTACACCAACATTACCGAACCAAAAACAGTCACTAACAATAAGCTAATGGCTGGAATAGAACCCATGACATATGAAAAGATCTTTCCATATATTCAAACATCAGCTTACCACACCACAAAGAAATGATGGTTTCCCAGCATTACAATAACACTATTAAGCACAATGACAATGTATGGAAGGAGGAGAGGTGAACAGAGTCAGAGATGGATGCAGAGAGAAATGGCATGGACATGTTTTGTAGGACACATAGGAACATCTGTATTATGTGTATGTCTTAATTAGGAAATCATCATTAATCAGTTATGCTCTGCACAGTAAACTGACTGCTATAAGGAGAAATAAGGGGTCAGAGGTATAATAACCATGAATGCTGTACCTAATAAGGATAAGGTTGGCTTAGTAAGTCTCTGTTGAGGTTGCAATGTTTTGGAAAATGATATCTTGCTGCACAATTTAATGTTATGTTAAGGAAATGTGTTGTATGTAGATATTTGCAATTAAATATATGATAGAAATATGAACTGTCATGAAGTAATATTCTGACATACTGCTGTAATTAAATCCATGGCACTATGCCAAAAAAGCAAGCTGCAAACATGATAACTTTCACAACCTACCACGCAGGAAGTGAATACATCCAGTAGCCTAAGAAATGTTTAACTGTTCCACAGTACTGCCTTTAGTATGGCTTTACTCAGTATTCCTATAGTACAGAGGATTTAAGCACATTTGTGTGGAAGTAACCAAAACAATGCAGCCTAAATTAAAATAATCATCTTTTGCAATAAGACATTAAACAGAATTCACTGTCACTCAGCATTGTTACACTATGCCAAACTCTGCACAAATAGCAAAGACATGAAGTGAAGGCTTTTTATATGCCATTTAGGGCCATGTGTATGTGTTGTGTCAATCTATTTTTAAACTGATTAAACACATGAAAAATGTTTGAATAGGACAGTGATGAAAATGGGGTTGAAAAACAGGAAGAAAAGGAATACAGGAATTTGCAGGAGGAAAATGGGATAGCACTATACCTATCTACTTCTTCAGAATGTCAATGTACAATTTTACAATCAATTTCATGATTTTGCAGAGTCACCACACTGGTGACAATGGAATAATGTTGTATGACCAATTGGACCAAACCAGTTGTGTCAGGTTGACACACAGGTGAAGTGGAAATTTATGCATGGGGAGTCATTTTATTGTGGGACAAGTGACCATTTTATTTTTTAATTTTTCGGAGAGAGAGAAATGTTAGGAAAGGTGCTTAGGAATGAGAGGGTCAGGTAGGTAGGGTATGTTAGGAAACATCCACAGGCATACAGGACATGCAAGACAAACTAGGGATGGTGATGGAGACAAAAGGTTGGGGGATTCCATGATTGGGGATAGGTAGTTAGGGGACATCAGAGGAGCTCCCACTTCCAGCATGAGAACAGTTAGAATCTAGTCCTCACCCTCAGTACTTTCTGCTGCAGCAGCTCCTTCAGTCAGTGCCAGACATCTTATTTTCTTTACAATTCAATGCAGGACCCTTTCATCTTTGCCGATACGTGCACCAAGACCCCTCTCCATAATATCCTCCACTAGCTCTGTCAGTTCCTGCTGGGTGACAAAATCGGCACTGATGTGCTTGGAGTAGGTAGGGCAGGGGTCTGTAGAGGCAACACTGACAGGTTGTGACACTGAAGTGCTGGGTGTTTGTGCTATTATATATGTGAAGGTATGGTAGGCCAAGCCTCAGCGAATGGCATACCTCTCTGTGCTGTTAATGATTAGTCTGCATCAGAAAGTTATGCAAACAGCATATTGTTAAATTATAACCTCCTAAAAAAGAGACAAGAGTAGGTGGAAACAAAAAAGAGACATAATTAGACATGTCATGTAACAGTATTGTACACTTTAAACACACTTTTATTTGACAATGCATAAACAGCTATTATAATTTACTATTGCTCACCTTTGAAACATCCATATATGATGAAAGGTATTGCTTTTATTTGGGTTCCATTAGAAACTGTGAACATTCAAAAGTTCGAGCATCATATGGTCAACACCATATGAGCGAACTTTTGAAAGCTTGCAAGTTTCAGTGGAGATCGCCATATGGAATATTTCCCTTTACTTCAATGTAGTGCAATCTTGGAGTTGGTATATTTAACCAGCAGGGGTGTGCAGGGGGGCTTGCCCCTCTGCCCGGAGCATTCATGTAAGTTTTTTTTTTAATTTTTTATTATTTGTTCAAAGTTTTAAAACTTCACTCATATGGTGTCGATCATATGAGAGTCGAAGTTTTAAACCTTCGAGCATATAATATAGACCCCTTTAGTTTACTACAATGCATTGGAATTATGTCTTCTAACTTAATAATTAGAATTACCATAATGTGATTCTTCCTTACAGACTGTCGTTAAGATCTTACAAATAATTATCAACTTATAAAAAAAATGCTGCTTTTGGGTACTGAACCCATACAAAGTAAAGCTGGTATTCTAATTGCCTAGTGCAAGCAGCAACACTTATTGGGGAAGGCATGCATGCTTGAGATGAATGATGAGATATGCCTTCTCCAGATGTTATTGCTTGAGGGAAGGAAAATAATATTATGGCTTTAATTTTTCCTTGATTCATACTTACCCCATGCCTCTCTGAGGTGAGCTAATCTGTCCTGGTGTGCCTCATGGTTTGCAACAATCATCTCTGCAGCTGTAGAGAACAAAAACAAGACAAATATATATGGAAGCATAACAAGTAACTTCATTGGCTGGCTAGATACTTACTCCATATCATAGACAGGTTATTGGTCAGAATACTTACACAACTGGGGGGTGTTCCCAATCCTAAATTCAGCCTGCCATCAGCTTAGGAGGTCCTGCCTGCACTTTTTAAGGTCACTATAGTGGAGATTACATTGTTCCCATTACATGGAATGTCAGTTGCAGTGGAGACAGCCTTGACTAAGCAATTCCAAGCCTCAGCCTTATACTGAGACCTGGTATAATCCCCCTGGACTCCACAACACCCCACCTTTGTGCTCTAAATTTAACATCATTTTCTCCATCGCCAGCCATGTCTGCAAAAATCAAGCTTACAAACTATGTCTGAATTGGTACCTAATTCATACCTCATGTGTTCCTGGTATTAAGCAAACATGCACAGCCTTGCCACCTGCATTTGCTTGATTGTAAGTGGATGGATGCCTTGACAGACACATTGGCACTACTGACAGACAGCAGTAAAACTGTGAAACATGACATTGAGCTGTGCCATGTGTGATGCTCCACCCATTGTCACAGTTTCCAGTGTTCAACAATGAACTGCTTTGTGGCATACCTTTTGAGGGTTGCATTTTGGAAGGTGAAAGATAGCTGAGTTCTGACATACTATCAATTTAGGGCTTACTCACTGTTGAAATATTTTGTAACAGCTGGGAACAGTACTTATGGGATATAGGAGGCAAAAATTGCAACTTAATGTATTCACTGACATTGCTAAAGGACAGGTCTCTTTACATCATGGACATTTGACATTTACTGATACCTGAATGAATGCAGATACACTTCAGAGAGGTGTATATGCATGTGTGGCTATAATCCTGTCCTGAAATGCATTCCTATGTAAAATTCATTCTTACTAAATGTAATTATGCTTCATGTGGATGCAGCTGAATGTGATGATAAGATAGGTGGGTTTATGTTACATGCTAAGACAGGTGGGTTTATGTTACATGCTAAGACAGGTGGGTTAATGTTACATGCATACTTCAGAAGGCGTAAGGGTCCTAAACACAGAGATGGGATATGAGATGAGTCATGATGATTACAACAAAGATACTGTGCCCATCATACATATGCTATTGATTTTTATGTGAAATATATTTATGTTCATATCTAAGAGGGTAGACATAGCATAGGTTGTGCATATATGTTATAAATTAGTCATATATATCCTAAAACACACATTTTAATAATGCAAGGTTTACTGATAAACTGCTTGCAAGAATCATGTTTAATATTATCATTTTTTATTACTGTTACAATGTACTTCTTACACCTTTTTTAAAAGGCATCTTCTAGCTGGATTTGAGCACTTAACGACCTGGCACTATGTATCTAAAGCCATTGCTTTTATACCTTGTGCCACAGAGATAGCTCTTGAGGGGGGGAGTAGAATTTCTCATTTCAATACTGTCCAGAGTGCTGAAGACAGTGCACTGTTGGCAAGTGTTTTTAAGCAATCTGATGCAGCCTAAACTATTTTTTTTACTTTTTTCCTCAGGTAGTAAACTTTATTTGAGTGATGCCAAGCAGAGGGCAAATGTACCCTAAAATGGAAAGAAATGGAAAAGTGAATATTATGAATTATGGCAAAATGTTCTGTAGAAAAGATTTGAACAATGCTTTTTGTACTTTATTTGTTAATTCACCACAGCTACATCTTGCACCACAGAGAAAGCTACCTGACAGGTGCATTTTCTTGAATGATTACTATCCAGTGTGCTGTCAGCTGTGCAAAGCTGCTGGGTATTTTTGAGCTACCTAAGGCAGCCTAAACTAAATTTGTTACTTTTTTCCTTAAGCAGAGCACCCTGTTTGCGCAATGCCAAGCAGAGAGCATATAGAATAGACAATCCCCGGGATTCATGAAGCTTGCGCCAGGCGCAGGCGTAACGTAGGCAGTCTAATGCCAAATATGGTCGCCAAGCGATTCAGGTACGATCCGATTCAACGTGCACTACCAGCGTACGCCAGAACTGAGAAACTCTCGACGCATGTATGCTAATCACCCCATGCGCAGTAGTATGAAGGTACATAGTGATTCATGAAGTGGTGCAGATGTAGCGTAAGCATATAGAAATGTAAACAAAAAAAAAAAAAACAGTTTCAGTTTTTTCAAACAGAACATCGGAGCCATGAAAGCGGACCAAACTTACGTATTACAAAGTCAACATATGCCAGTGGCTAAATATACAGCCAATGGCATAAAAAAATACGCACAACACATAAAAAATAACATTTAATGTCATGGCCACACTAACACAAAGTACAACCACAGGGCATGTGTGCGCAAACGGGAACACAAGGAAAATATATATAGATGTCATAAAATTGCAATGTAACACAAATCATGATTTTGCCATAATAGTCAATGGTATGCATGCTACACCACAACCAAGGTGCAAGGGTTGCTAAGGGTCTTTGACAGTGTTTGGCGTGATAGCTATGAATTAGTAGTCAATGCCATACAAATGAGGCAAGTAATACTGAATCGCAAATGCCTGTCCGGCGTAAGGCTGTACCACACAGCGTAGCAGTATAACACCAAGGAGAGGCCTGGAGGTATACATGACATCAGCAGAGGGGTGTGCCACCGTAGCCGTAAGCACATTGGAGCATTGCTAATCTGGGTTGCCCGTTGCTAAGCAAATCCGCAGGATAAGGGTGAGGATGTAACCATAGCTTTGCTTAGCTGAGAGCACACAAGGTGACTGAAAGTGCATGTGTACACAGATGACAACGCGCTCAAAACCCAATAAATGGCTGAGTGCAGCGCACACCACAGCTGAAACAGGAAGGTTATGGCAAGACAATAAGGAAATGCCGCAGTAGGGTAATTGGAGTACAACTGAGTAATTAACACCTATTAACTTGCAGTGGGCCATTGACGGTAGCTAACAAGGCTGCTAGCAGCAACCTGCAAAACAGGAAAGGGGAGGTGCCAGATTACAAAGAAAAGAGAACTGTCACAGCAGAGTAAAGCAAACCTGCAGTAGATCGGCTATAGAACACATTTCACAACACAATCCTGGGTTGGGAAAGTACAAAGCAAGAAAGCAGGCTGCTGGATGCATGCCTGACAATGGGAGGGGAATCGGTTTGAAAAGTGAAGGCAAGGGCAAGAGGTGATCCATGGCAGCCAAATGTAACTCAACCCCAAAGGCACCACAATAGCAGTACCTGCGGTAAAACACATAAGTAAGATACCCTGCAGCTCGGATTGTACATACACACCCTATGACATCATCAACTTCCAAAGCACAATAGTATAAAGTGTGAAGGCACCTCACACACACTCATGTATTCCTAAACACTGCACCATCGGTGTAAACAGATGGGGAACTTTTACAATGTACATGTTGGGAGCTGCCATAGCTGTGATTCATCAGCATGTGTTGGACACTGAAGGTGTTGTGAAGGATGATGCTGACAGCCACTTCAGGCACCGGAGGAGGAGAAGAGTGCTCAGACCAAGGGTAACCTACCAGGGGTTAGATGATCTGGAAATAGTAGAGTGTTACAGGGTGGACAAGGACATTTTATTTTTTTATTTATTTATTTTACATTTGTTAACCGGGCTAGTCCAACTGGATACAAGTCCATTTTCAGTGGAGGCCCGAGGAGAAAAGCTCCACTAACTACTACTTAACAAGTTAAAAATATACAAAACTTATACAATAAAAAATAAAAATAAAAATAAAAATAAAAAAAAAATGTCATGGGTTAATTACAGGCTATATCAGAATTTGATTTCCATGTGAGGCAGTGCAGAAGTCTAGGTTAGATAAAAATGCTAGGTTAAGGTGTGTTATTCAAAGACATAAGTATTTAGGTTAAGAAATATGAATGAATAAAGAGGGATAGACAGATGGATTAATAAGAGGGAAAGTTAAGTAAGCTGGAGAAATGATGAAGAAGGCCAGGTGAAGAGTAAAGGAGGGAAGCAAGGTGAGTGAGAAAGGTTACCCAGGGTCGTTGCAGGAACATAGCCTGTGGTTGTTTAGGTAGAGTCTTAGATTGGATTTAAATAGTGGAATAGAAGTCAGTGTTGTGAGGTATGGTGGAAGTTGATTCCAAATTTTGCCAATTGAGTTGGAAAATATGGAGTCTCCTGCTACATTGTTTGATTTAGAAGTTTTTATCAGTGTTTTGTTGAAGGAACGGAGATGCCTCATATTGTGATAGGGTGTTATGAGTGTAGAGAGCATTGGTGTGTTTTCAGGGTGATAAAGGACTTTATGTGCAATAGTGAGTTGATAGTATTGTATGAGGTGGGGTAATTCCAGCCAACCTAGTTTTAAAAGATTCAAACAGTGGTGAGTTTTATATGGAGAGGCAGTGGCAAATCTGGCTATGTTGTTGTATGACATGGCTAGTTTCTTGAGGTTGTACTTCGAAAGGTTAGTGTATATAGAAGAAGCATATAATAGGGTAGAGATTAAGTGGGTTCTAGCTATTATAGTTCTAGCTTCAGGTGTTAAGAAAGATTTGATTCTATATAGAGATCCAAGTTTCCTGTTAGTTGATTTTATGGTGGAGTTGATATGAAAGTCAAATTTTAGTTGGTTGTCGATAGTAATACCCAATAGTTTCGTTGTTTGGTCTGGAGCAATAAGTGTGCCATTGTTAGATGTGAGTGTGAAGTCAATAGGGGGAGATAGGTGAGTGGGTGGAAAGATCAGGAGTTTGGTTTTCTTGGGGTTTAGGAGGAGGCAGTAGTTGGAGAACCATTGTTCGATGGTGGTGAAGGTGTTTTGTGTTAGCAAGTGAAGTTCAGTCTGGGTTTTGGCGGAGCAGATGATGGTTGTGTCATCAGCATATTGAATACAAATAGATAGAGGAGTGGCTAGATGCAGATCATTTATAAAAATGGAAAACAGAAGAGGACCTAGGATGGACCCTTGAGGGACTCCTATGGAGGTGGGGAGAAGATCAGAGAGATGGTTATCCCAGAGAACTGCCTGTTTGTGATTTTCAAGATAGGATGAAAACCAACTTAAGGCCTGGTTGTCAAGAGAGAGGGACTTTAAGCGGTGTAGGAGAAGTTGATGATTAACCATGTCAAAAGCTTTTGACAGGTCTACAAAGAAAGCAGAGGAAGGAGTGTTATTGTTGCAATTTATGTTGATAGAGTCGATGAAGGATAGTAGGGCGGTGGTTGTACTATGGAATGGGCGAAACCCATGTTGACAGCTAGCTAGGAGATTGTTGCTTAACAGGTGATTTAGTAACTGTTTGTGTACACATTTCTCCATTATTTTTGCAAGAGGAGATAGTAGCGCTATAGGGCGGAAGTTAGAATACTCCAAAGAGTCACCTCCTTTGAAGAGTGGGATAATGTGTGATATTTTCCAGGTTGAAGGGATAGTATATTCTTTTATAGTCCTGTTAATTAATAGAGAGATGGGATAAGCTATTGCCTTGGCACCTAGTTGGAGATATTCTGCAGGTAATTTGTCGGCTGAAGGGGTTGTTGGCTTGAGTTTTTGAAGTAGGGATAAAATGTAGGAGGTAGGTATGGGTTGGATGTGAAATGGGGGGGGGAGTAGAGCTAGGCATAGATAGTTTAGAGGTATCAGGGCTTTGTTGGTTTGCTAGCTTTTGAATGGCTGAAGTGAAGAAGGTGTTAAAGGCATTAGCTATTTCTGTGGGGGAGTTGGTATTGGAGTCTGATGGGTTTGGAGTGGCAGCTTTGCCAGGGGATAAGAGAGTATTAATAGCGGTCCAAAATTTATGTGGTTGGTGGAGGGAAGATTGTTGTAACTGAGTGTAATAGTTTCTTTTATCATGAAGTATGGCTTGTTTAGTCATATTTCTTTTTTGTTTAAAAGAGAGATGATCAGTTAAATTTTTAGTGGTATGCCATTTTTTCCAAGCTTTGTTTCTATTAAGAATTAGTTGCCTAGTTTTGTTAGAGAGCCATTGTGCTGTCTTAGCTTTCATACGAATGGAACGCAAGGGAGCATGATGTTCTAGGATGGTGAGAAAGGTATTATTGAAGTGATTAACAGCTTCATCTATTGGATGGGATTTGAGAGGTGACCAGTTAATTTGCATAAGTTCATTGTGAAACAGGGTAGGGTCAAAATTCTTTTTGCAACGGGTTATTCGAACTTGAGCTGGGATAGATAAACTGGTTTTATGCCTGATGATATAGGTTAGGGAGTGATCACTGAGGTCATCTGGAAGAGTACCTGTTGTATATTTTAGTTGTGGACTATTTGTTAAGATCCAATCAAGTACAGCTTCTTTGTTACTCCGTTTGTTAGTTCTTGTAGGGATGTTTATGTGTTGAGTGAAGCCATGCAGATTAATAAAAGTAGGTGGATTATTATGTTCACATAAGTTCCAATCAATATTTAGGTCTCCTAAGAGTATTGTTTCTTGGTGGAGATTCAAAGAAAGCCAGTTTAGTAGGTCTTCTAATATTATTGTGTTATTGCCTGGGGGAATATAGGTACAGATAATATTTATGGTTTTGTGAGGATTGATTTGAAGTTTTGAGATAATTAATTCTGCATGTGTGTTGGTTAAAAGGGTATGATTTGTTATGCTTAATTGTAGGCCTATTTTATAGAGTATAGCTACTCCGCCACCTTTTTTGCTTAAGCGGTCTTGTCTCAGGATGTTATATCCTGGGGGGACAATTTCATTGTCTTTTATTGTTGGTTTGAGCCATGTTTCAGTTAGACAGAGAATGTCGAACTGTTGGACTTCTAGTAGAGCATGAATATGTGATATTTTGTTGCAGATGCTACGTATATTAAGTTGGGCTATAGAGAGTGATTTAGGGGGTTTAGTAGGCGGAGTTAGCTTTGGATTTGCTATTTTGCAGTTGGTTGAAAATGGAGATAGTTTAGGGCCTGGGTTGGGGTGTATGTCTCCATGTGTCAGTGAGCTAATTAATAAAAGGTTGTAGAATTGTGATCGTTTGAACTGGTAAATATCACGCTTTTTGGAGTGATAAATGGAGTATTTGGTGTGAGAGAGACGGTGGTATTTTGTTAGTAGATATGAGGTGTTATAGATGACATTGAAATTATTACTGCAAGTAGGAGGGGGAGTAGTTAGGGTATATTTGTTTGGGATAGTGAAAGTAGTGGATAAGCTGTGTTCATAGGAGGTAGAGAGATAGGTGGTTGTTAGGGTAGTGATGAGAATTAGTAGTAGGGTGGGATGATATTGGATAGACATGTTAAGTTGGTTCTAAGTGAGTGATGTAACAGGATGAGGCCAGACAAATAAGGTAGGAAGTGATGGGTGGGGAATAAGTATGGAGGAGGTGGGAACAGGAAGTTGTGGTGAGTGGCTGTGAGAGATGGGGGGAGTGTTTAGTTAGAGATAAATGTAGAGGTTCCAGGGGCGGGTGGAATTTGGGGGCAGCGAGGGGAGTGGAGTGAGCCCGCAGGGCGAACGGAGCGGGTAGACACAAAGGAGTTGTAGTGCACAGGAAACAATCAGGAAAGAAGGAGAACCAGTATGTAAGGTTGTGCAGATAAGAAAGAAGCAAGTTCAGTGGAAATATATCTAGGGGTGAGTGTACAGTTGTTTAGTAGCTAGTAAGGGTATGAAGGGAGATTTGTCAGGGGCCAAGGGGAGAAAGAAGAGCGGTTGTGGGCTAGGAGGTTCAGGAACAAGAAGAGAGGTATAGGGGAGTTACAGAGCAAGTGAAAAGGGAGCCAACAGAAGGTTAGAGGATGCCACCTAGTGGCCAGTAGGTAGATTCACAGTTGAGCAGGTCAGGAGGGAGAGAAACAAGGAAAATAGTAGGAGACAGAAATAGTGTGGAGGATGCAGGACGTAAAACTAATAAAGGATGCTTTGGGCCCTTAGTAAGTAGGGGTTTGGAAAGGCCTGCAGTTAGAAAAGTTGGTATTGACTGCTGGTAGTCCTAGGCAGGTAGCTAGACCAGAATTTTAGGGTTCAAAGGTTTAGGTTAAACATATACAGGTAACATACTTTTAAAGACTGGTTTAGATGTAACCCACGTAGTTTGCAAAGTTGGGCTTGGTGGACACACTATCAGGTTTTCCAGCAAGGCAGAGTCACTTGTGAAGGAGGTTTCAGATACCAGAAATGCTCTAGTGGAAATCTTAGGGAAAGAGAGGAAGATGGTAAGGCAAAACAGATACAGTTGTTAGAGAGCAGTAATAGAAACCTAGCAAATTAGTGTCAATCAAATGAATACTTAACACATTTGTATCTATCTTGTGAATCTAACTAGAAAATCCAACAATAAATAGACATAGTATAGTTAAAAGCATACAATTTGTTTGATTAAAGTTAGGCAAAATAACAGTAAACTGGAATAAATGCAGTGTAAATATCATTCAAGGTACAACATGTCGCTACTAGTAAAATGTAAAAACAAAGAGCAAGCATGTGGTTCAAGTGGGAGAGTAAATGCGTAGTTCTAGTGGGTAAATAAATGGAGAGAGGCTGGTTAGGTAGATAAGCTATGATGCTGGAGGAAATAACATGTGGAAGAAGCAGTCTCTTAAAATAGATAACACTAAAGGTAGCGACGCTATCCCCATTAGCGGGTAAGGCAGGAATTATGATTAACGACTGTTTCTACAAACACTACAAAATAGTAGGGTCCGCGTCTGTCGGTCCCCACATTAAATATAGAGAACAAAGCTCACGCAGTTCAGGCTTTGTAGATGTACTGAAGTGTGCTGATATAGCGATAAGCTTTAGGATTACCCTAGCGCTGCTTCAAGGGATTTAGTAAACATAAGGTAGTCTAGGAGGGATCTCGTAAGGTAAGAGTGAGTAGAGGGACTAGTTAAAGAGGGGTACTATGAGTAAATAATATGTAAAGGGGCACAAAAAATCAGGCAATATCCACATGGAAGTGATGCCTAGCACGCTACCTTAGATAGTATAGGTACACAGTATCTACGATCAGATCACACTGGGGTGTGTACTATGATGATGGCAGTACCTATGTGCAAAAAGGCACCAAAAGCAGGAAGGGAGCCAAGTTTTTATCTTACGGAAGCGTACTACTGATAGACATACTACGCTGAGGTTTGTTTGTAAAGCGCGCAAAGGAGACAAAACCTTCGGAGGCTTAAAGTTGAAAAAAATAATAGCGTTAGCAGATACCTAAGTATTTAAAGCAGGTAAAATATATGTCCAAAATTCCAAAAGGACAAGCAGCAATGGTAGAGATAGGGAAGCTGCCTTAGCGTCTCTGTTCAAGAAATGCGCAAGGGAAGTCGCTATAGAATAGGCTATAACCCAGACTGCAATACCATCGTGGAAAAGCACACAACAACTGGCTATATTAACTGTGCACCACAAATACAATGTGCCTCTCAGGAAAAGTAACAATAATACAGTACATAGGTGGGCAATTCACTGACCAACAGTGCCTAACTACAAGTAATAATGCAGCAATTTAATACTGAACGCAACACGTTTGTTCACAATTAACTAGAGCAGTCTAAGCAATGAGACATTCCTATCTTCTGTATCAGGCACAACATAAAAAAGCCAGGTGCGTAAACACAAACTAACTAACAGAGACAAGCAGTACACATTACTACGAAAAGCTTCAGACACAGCATGTTAAGTAGCATTTCACCATTCATAGGGTGATAACATATAAGTATCTTTTGTAGAATGTATATGAAGTCAGAATATAGTAGCACTCAGTTACATAGAGATAACAACTGCTTACCCTAACTCAATCCAGCACCAGGGTGAGAACATACAGCAGCCAAACCAAAGGAATGGGAGGGAAAGATGGCGTCCAGGGATGTGGGGATATATTTATAAGGTAGCTTAGAAGGTATGGGGGAGGGTGGGGGTGTAGAGCAGAGGGTATTGGGCGGTGAATGTGGATAGGGGAAAGTAGTAAGTAAAGTAAGAGGGGATGGCCTAATAAAGTGGGCGGAGCATAGGGAGTCGTGAGTAAAGGGAGAGTAGATGGCTATGATAAAGGTTTTAATGGAGAAAGTAGGAACAGAATAGAAAAAGAAGTGAAGAGTAATCTGAAGACACAAAGGAGTTGTAGTGCACAGGAAACAATCAGGAAAGAAGGAGAACCAGTAGGTAAGGTTGTGCAGATAAGAAAGAAGCAAGTTCAGTGGAAATATATCTAGGGGTGAGTGTACAGTTGTTTAGTAGCTAGTAAGGGTATGAAGGGAGATTTGTCAGGGGCCAAGGGGAGAAAGAAGAGCGGTTGTGGGCTAGGAGGTTCAGGAACAAGGAGAGAGGTATAGGGGAGTTACAGAGCAAGTGAAAAGGGAGCCAACAGAAGGTTAGAGGATGCCACCTAGTGGCCAGTAGGTAGATTCACAGTTGAGCAGGTCAGGAGGGAGAGAAACAAGGAAAATAGTAGGAGACAGAAATAGTGTGGAGGATGCAGGACGTAAAACTAATAAAGGATGCTTTGGGCCCTTAGTAAGTAGGGGTTTGGAAAGGCCTGCAGTTAGAAAAGTTGGTATTGACTGCTGGTAGTCCTAGGCAGGTAGCTAGACCAGAATTTTAGGGTTCAAAGGTTTAGGTTAAACATATACAGGTAACATACTTTTAAAGACTGGTTTAGATGTAACCCACGTAGTTTGCAAAGTTGGGCTTGGTGGACACACTATCAGGTTTTCCAGCAAGGCAGAGTCACTTGTGAAGGAGGTTTCAGATACCAGAAATGCTCTAGTGGAAATTTTTAAAGACTGGTTTAGATGTAACCCACGTAGTTTGCAAAGTTGGGCTTGGTGGACACACTATCAGGTTTTCCAGCAAGGCAGAGTCACTTGTGAAGGAGGTTTCAGATACCAGAAATGCTCTAGTGGAAATTTTTAAAGACTGGTTTAGATGTAACCCACGTAGTTCGCAAAGTTGGGCTTGGTGGGCACACTATCAGGTTTTCCAGCAAGGCAGAGTCACTTGTGAAGGAGGTTTCAGATACCAGAAATGCTCTAGTGGAAATTTTTAAAGACTGGTTTAGATGTAACCCACGTAGTTTGCAAAGTTGGGCTTGGTGGACACACTATCAGGTTTTCCAGCAAGGCAGAGTCACTTGTGAAGGAGGTTTCAGATACCAGAAATGCTCTAGTGGAAATTCAAAATGTCGTTTTTCTTAATGGTGTAATACCAAACACCTGGCAATGACATCAAACATCAAATCGTTGAGCTGTGCCTGCCACACCTCAGAGCCAGAAACAACAGAGCGGAACCCATCCCAGTGGACATGAAGGTATGTGTAAGCTTGAGAATACTAGCCACAGGTACCTTTCAAAGGCCAACTGGAGATATCATGGGGATCTCACAGGCATCAGCATCCAGGGTACTCCACCAGTTCCTGGATGCCATGTTACCACATGCCAATGAGCATATATACTTACCCCAAACTCAGGAGGAGTTGGCCAGCAATATGCGCCTCCTCTACTGTGTGGTAGACTACCCAGAGGCACTGGGTGCAATAGACTGCATGCACATACATATCAAGTCACCACCCAGTGAGCATGGTAGGCACTACATAAACCGCAAGGGATACCACTCCATCAACTGCCGGGTCATGTGCAATGCCCAGGGCATTATCATGGATGTGTGTGCTGGCAGCCCTGAAAGCTACCACGACTCTCACATCTGGCATGCCTCACAGCTGTAACAGATATTTGTCAGGGGGGACATCCCATATGGCCACCTTGTGGGGGATGCTGGCTATGCACTGGAGCCATGGATGATGACTCCCATCAGAAATGCACACACACCCATGCAAGAACATCATAATGAGGCACACGCACAAACCAGAATCATCATAGAGCATGTGTTTGGGATGCTGAAATCACGGTTCCATTGCTTGGACATATCTGATGGAACCTTGCAGTACCTTTCAGGCACATGTGCCCACATCTTCATAGTATGTGCCATGCTACATAATATGATCCTATGGAAACAGCTGCAGCAGGGACATAATGGTGAAGGCACTCACAGCCAAGGGCACCACAGGCACAGAGGGATTCAGACCACGAACACCCTGTGCCAGCCCCAGTAGGCAGACGGAGGCATGCCCAGTATGCCCATGCCTTGGCAAAGAGGGAACGTATAGCACATACACTGACAGTGTAGGCCCCTATGGACTGACACACTTCTCCACCTGCACACACAGTAAAAGAGATCGCACACACACACGACCACCTGTAAATTGTCATGTATAGGTGGTCTACTGTGTGCATCCTACATAGGCAGCCCTCAACTATTGGACACACAACTGCTATTGGCACAAGGTAAGTCAATACCTGAACAGTAAATTAAGCTAACAGCATGTGTTGATACTGTATGTATAGGTTCCTAGGTACATCGGTAGGTACATGCCTAATTGTCAGAGGCCATTCATAAGCCTAGCCAAAATGTGTCTGCTGTCGCCACCCCATTGATTAACTAACTGTCCTTTTGTGGAGCAGAGCCAATTGTGGGATCCCTGGGGTGTAACCACTGTTCCCCACCCACTCTGCAAGGATTCCCTAGTGTGTTAATGAGGGGCTTCATATAATGTAATTAGGGATGTAGTTCCAAAGCATGGAGAGTACCCATGACAGGTATCTGTCACCACAGCATTCTCCAGTTATGGTTGTGGCAAGTTGTAGCACATTACAGTGTGTGGCTCACTGTGACATGGATTCCCATAGCTGGAGCACATCCATTAAGCATCACTAGGACATACCATTAATAGGTATCATCCATATGTAAACTAACTGAGTTACACATTTGTTTGCAGTATGGAGGAACAGCCGTAGTACAGTCTACATACTAAACACCATAACAGTTCTACATATCCCAGATGCCTCAGTGGTAAAGGCACTGACTGTCTTGTGCATGGTCCCGGCTCCATGACCTGCAAGGACTGCTACGTAATTCTGATGTCCCAAATAATGGATGTTGGATGCAGGTCATTAGAGCATGTTTAAGCACATGTTAGCAGGTTTTTGGTCCAGTAAGTGCCAGTAAGCTTAGTTTAAACATGACTACACAGATATGCGCAACACAGGTCTAACCTTTGCTGAATATCGTGCAGATCATAGGCAAAGCTGCCCAGAACTGCTAAAATGTGCATTATTTACCCTTGTACTAATAGTGCTTGCTCTGAGAGGTAAAACAACCACTGCCAGGAGTAGAACACGCAATCATGTACACAATCTTCACAATAACCTACCACTAAGCTAGCTGAGATGTACCAACGGCAGGTGTGTATTGTGACAGGTTAAAACACAAAAGGGCGGAGTTCGGGAAATAGTATACACCGCCATGTACCCAATGAAAGGTGTATTTTCTCTCTCTCTCTCTCTCTCTATATATATATATATATATATATATATATATATATATGTGTGTATATATAATATAGAGCGAGAAAGGGTGATAGAGAGATATATGTCTATATATATGCATATGCATATATATGCAAATATATAGATAGGTTAACAACATCTACACAACCATGGAGGTACATATATATAGGATACTACCAAATACTGAATGCTTTACATACCAACGCGCGTAATCACGAGGCTTAAAGACCGAAAGACTATAGTACCGGAACACCAGAACCACGAGTACTATTATCACGATGTTAAGGGACATTTAGTTAGTGCTTCTGGTGCTGCGGTTCAGGTAGGTACTGTGTTTAAGTGTGTTTCTGATTGCTGTAGTGTGTGTAAGTGTGTGTTCTGAGTGTGGTGTGTGTTTCCAGGGGACTGTAATGTGTGTGTGTGGGTTTGCTTCATGTGTCTGTTTCTGCTATCTCGGAGGTAGATTATTAAAGTAGATGTGGTGTGGGGGGGGCACAGCCACCCACATGGGGTGTGTATGGGGGCATGGCCACCTGGCCAAATGCAGTGTAGGATGGTTTGTTTAGATGTGATGGGTAGCAGTGTGTCTGTGTGCGCTTGTGGGTGCTCTGTATTTGTGTTAGTTTTGGGAGTTTGACTGTTGTGAGTTTGAGCATTCAGTATTGTGGGGTTTGGGAGTCTGGGAACGGTAATGTGGTCGTTGGAAGTGTGTGCATTCCTGAATCCGTGGGTATGCCGTATACAGTGGTTGAAGTCTTCAAATATGTGCATAACATGGACCATAGCAATCACACATTCCGCCAAGACTGAACGTTATGAACAAAGGATATGGAGAGTATATATGTCTATACACTATTACAAATATGTGCTATGGACATGAGCCAAAGATAGGGTTACCACCTGTCCCACCTTGTGAGGGGCAGTCCCTCTATGTGCGGTAGTGTCCTGACCAAAATGACTAAAAATACTAATGTCCTACAATCTCGAGACATTTGGCATGTTCCATATTTAATATAATTGTTGCATAAAATAGTAATCTGTATCTAAAATATCTACATGTAACAAGAAACAGGATAAGCAAGTAAACCGCTACAAGAATATAAGCTTTTATATAGGCATATATGCAAAGTTCTATACTTTGTACTGACCATGGGTATGTGTCGACCTCTAAAATCTGATGTGTGTCCTGCAAATGTCCCACAATGGCTATTTGAAAAGGTGGCAACCCAAGCCAAAGAGGTTCAGTCACCAACACAATTCCAATGAGTGCAAATATCTGTGACAGAAATACACGAGACAGCTTTCATGTAGCAACATTTCATTACATACCGATGTATTTCCGAAGGGATTGAAGGACCAACGTCACCTGCATGCTGTACAGGAACCAATTAACAATGGTTTAATGAATAAGCCTGCAATTACCATAGTATTAGTCTACTAAAGGATAGGTCTTCAAATAGGGAAGGAGCCCTCACACACATATCGAATATGTATAAATGCAGTTCCTACACACCTGCATCTGCTATGTACACCCACCTACATCTCCTCCACACCCGAAACAATTGCAATACAGACTGTAATAACATCACAAACATCCACTCACTCTATGACATCTGCAGAAGCCTTAACATACCTTATCAGAGACACACTATAATGGCCCTATGTGAAATTGTTGCTGTTGTACAATGGAACAGACACCGATGTTACAGGGTGTGGTTGCAATAATCCCGTATCAGACGGATGATATAACAGCTAGACTCACATGTAGAACTACATACTCTAGCCATTACACACAATCTACGGGGGCCATGAAGTCAGTATAGCTCTGTGTGTCTCCATAGAGCTGTTGCAATTCATCACAAACAACACATCCAGGCCGTCTTCCTTGAAGGTAGGGCAAAGGGACAACTCCCAAGTGGAGTATTCAGTTATACCCCACTGTTGCCATGTCATTGGCTAATGGAGTAGCTGCACAGCTGATATGCATGTAATCATCTACTCCGGAACACCAATTGGTGGCAGGATACCACATGTTACTGATATCTAAGTATAAAAGGATGGCTTGTCATACATTCAAACCGTATGTACATACCAGAAAAATGTTACAACAGAAAACAAATAGGACTTATATTACCATCAACTCGGGATACTAATAATGTATGTAGAACACTTAGTATGTTAGTGTATGTAGTACATGTTCTGTATTAATTAAAGTGTACACAATGCATATAGTGGGAAAAGGTATTATGTAGTGATATATTGCTGAGCATAGTAACGCTCGTATAAATTGTGTGTACTGCTGTGGGCCACAAGGTAAACACCTCATACACCACAAGGGATGCTATATAAGGACTTTAAACACCAAAATTCCACTCCAGCCACTGTCAGTGGCAGGGTTTGTCCAACAAGTATGTGCCATAACAGGGGATAGTATATGCTGATATACTGTAACAGTAGGCATATGTATGGCTGTATAACTGAGAATATCATGTCTAAGATGGTCCTGCTGTGCAATTATGATTTGCATTGTGGGATATTGTGGCAAAAATGTGAAATGTACAGTATTGTAGGTAGATATGTCTAACATTTTACATAGCATTACTGTTATGTTATGCAAACATCAGGTATGTCTATTGGCATGTACAATACACAATAACAGGATACATATGACTTGTAGTCACTATACAGTGTATCAGCATGATAGCTAATTGAAATGGAAGAGCTAGTCAATTATCCATGGACAAAGGACATGTACTAGCCTCATAGGTTCATAGTTAGGTACTATGCTGTCTGGCCAAGGCCATTCGTAAGCCTAACTACAGTGTTTTCACTTGCAGCACCTCCCTAGGTTAGTGTCCTGTGCCTGTGAACAGCAGAGCCATTGGTTTCCTGCACCTCTGTACAGCAGAGCCACTGCAGTGATCCCTGGTGTACATGTCTGTTTCCCATCCACCCATCGAGGTATCTCTTGAAGAGTGCTAGTGAGGGTCCCTGCCTGATGTACATAAGAATCATGTTCCTAAGCATGGAGAGTGTCCGGGTCAGGAATGCATCCCTCCAGCACGTCCTAGTCATTGTTGCATTTAGGTACATATCACAGAGCATGTGGCTCTCAGTGGCTTTTGCTTATGTGGAGCATATGCATCAATATTGTTTTGAACATGGCCCTTGTATGTTCAGCAGAGATCACCTCTGAGTATGCGGTATGCAAACAAGTGCAGTTGGGGTTTCTGGAGTTGGGCTGCATACGTCATCCTTCGGAGGTCAGTATTCCTCTTGGTGTGGTAATGTTGTGGTATTTAAAGCTGTTGCTGTTGTCTCATAAGGTACATCCCAAATGGGGTGTTGTACCCTTTAATTTGTTTCATAAGTCATGAGTAGAGAGGCACAATGGCTGCCTTTGTTCTGGCTACAAACCCATTACAGATTAGGTTCGTCTCATAGAAGGATATCCACACCACCTTGGCAATATAGTTATAAAGGAGTGAATGCTACCTACTTGGGTTCTAAGATCCCTTATTATGTCTTATGTATGTAGGGGACTACCACCTATGTGATAGTCCGCGGGTGATTGGTGTAATCCAAAGGGGATGTCTATGCACCTTGTGGCATGCAGCTTGAGGCCATGTTATTGACACCAGGTATCCGTTCCAGTGACACCCTTATGGAGGGTGTCTGTATCAGCTGGGGAATCAATCATGGCCCCTAGTTTGCAGTCATCTGCAAACCTATTCAAGGTCAGTCCTCCTGTGCTAGCCTGTACCTCAGAGAAGCATATACCGAACATGAGGGGCCCTATGACCGAGGACTGGGGGAAGCCAATTGTAACTGATTTACAGTAGGAACTAGGGTATGCTACCTTCACTGTGTGGGTTCTGTCCGTGAGCCACTTTGCATAACATCTCATGATGTAGAGGTTAATGTGCAGGTGGATGTGTATGTTGACAATACCAGAATGGGGAGCGGTGTTGAAAGCCTTTGAGAGGTCAAGGTAGGCTGTGTGGACCTCCTTACCCTCATCTACTGCCTTGGTAACTGTCCCAAAGGACTCCACCAGGTTTAGGAGGCATGGTCTGGCCCTAACACATCCCAACTGGGTGGGATCAAAGGTTTGGAGGCCAGCAATGTCTCTGTGAATGAGATCCATGATGATGTGCTCCATAGCCTTGCAGAACAGTCTAGTCAGGCATATAAGGCAATAGTTCCCCTGGTCCATTGTGGCGCCACCTTTGTGGAGTGTGATAACTGTTGCTGTGTGCCATTCAGGGGTCACAATGCCTGTTGCAAGGCTATTAGTGAATATGGTGCCCAAGTGGGGAGCCATTTCATTCTGAAGTTCATGGAAATCGCAGCCTGGGATGTTGTATGGTCACATGGATGCTGTGTTCCTGGCTTTAGAGAGTGCAGTTTTGAACTGCGTAGTTGTGATCGCAAGGACTCTGCAGCATTTCTGTATAGATATGGGCCCTTTAGGGTGTGAGAGGGGTGTAAAGTTAACACTGAACCTATCCGCCATGATGTTGCCAATATCAGTCGGTTCTGTAATGTTTATGCCTTACTGCTATATGTCAGAGCAGATGTGGGTATCACCATCGAGAGTAGTGACATACCTCTAGAACACTTTGTGGTAGTCCTTGGAATCAGTCATGGTTATGTTTACATAGCTATCTTTGGAGGATGTGATAAGGGATCTCAGATTCTTACTGAGGCTGACCAGGGAGCTCCTCCACTCATGGGATTGAACTCTACTTTGCAACAGTCTCCTCCTTCTGTTGTACATTATGTCCATGGCAGTGGACCACCAGAGTGGCATCCATTTTCTGGTGGATACCATCATGGTTCTGTTTGGGATAGCATGATCCATGCAGTCGTGTAAGTGCTAATTAAGTGCAGTTGTGTATGATTCAGCGGTTGTAACTGTATTGTCCATCTGCACGGGTGTCATGACGTTTACTACTGCTGTCATAAGAAGCCTGAAGTTGTCTTTGTAGAAGTATTGTACTGTGCTTTCCATAAAGGGTGTGGTGCCAGGATGTGGATAACAAGGGTGATTAGCATACGATCAGATCTGACCAGCGAGGAGATAACCCCAGGTGTGGAACACCAGATACACATGTTGGTAATGACCAGGTCTAGGATATTGTTGGCCCTGGTGTTGGTGTGGATAGGTTGATCCAGGCGATTGGAGGTTATGAATCTCAGAAAACATTGGCCTAATGTGTTGGTACATGAGTAGATATCCCAGTTAATGGTGGGGTAGTGTCAGTCACACATCAGTAGTGTCTCTTTGAACCCTACTTTCCAGTACACCAAGAAGTGAGGACCGTTAACCATGGGGTATGATGTGGAATCTGTAGCAAGCTATGATTTGTATAGCAGTTATGGCCAGAGTTAGTTACACTTGGATTACCTCTGATGCATTGTGCTAAGCAACCAGCCTGGAGGTGTGGATATCCTTGGGAAATATGGACAGACCTCCACCATGGGTGTTCCGGTCCTGGTTACATGACTGAAAGGTGTGGTATGAGTAATAGTCTGGTAGTGCAGGGGTGCTCTTAGGAGCCTAGAAGCAGGTCCCAGTCACTACACAGATATTGAAATGGTCCATTACAAGGAGTGGCTCCTGTGAGTGTGTTTGAGATGAAGACGTCAAGCATTGAGTAGCATTACCCTCAGGTTTTGCTTGCCTGTTCCTGTTATGGTGGTGAATATGTTATTTGAACCATGCCTAAAACAGGCACTATAGAAGCAGCAAGAGCCTTAGCCATTGTCCGGAATCCCAGGGCCAACAGGTGCAGGCCATCTGTGCCAAAGCCTCATGTTCTGTCGACCATGTCATTCAAAGCAGACAGATACTGGATACCCTTGGAATGACTCCAGAAGCATAGCCAACTGTTGAAGTAAATCATTTTGTCCTTGTACTGCGTTATCAGTCTGGACGATGGCAGAATGCTACTCAGGGCTAGGGTGATACCTGCCTGGGCTACAAGATCGGAGAGCTATTCCATGTCTCTTTACATGTAGTCCAGGAAGGTACATCTCAGGGCATTCACACTAACATGGAGGCTGACACAGTCATATTGTACCTGTTGAGGAGTGACCTGAGTGCATAGGTTATGTTGCAGATCCTGTTAACCGACAGGCAGCTGACAGTAACTATCACCTTGTGTAGCCTGCTGAGTGGGACATCAGTGTGACCGCCTATAGAGTCACCTATGACTAGTGTGTTGGGTACATTATATTGCCCTATTGGCTGTGGTTGATGGGCATACTGAGTCTGTGGGCTATAAGTAATTGGTGTTGTGTTGGGGAATAGGGGCTGCCTGTGTTTCTGCTTTGGATTTCTCTGTTGCCTAGACATAGTAGTATTGAGAGGCTCCGCAAATGTTGTATTTTTTTTTTATGTGTGGTCTGTGGTGGTGGAGATCTAGTGAGACTATGTGATGAGTGTGGTGTGGTGCAAATGTTTAACATCCCCACATGATTGTCAGGTTCAGTCTGGGTTGAAGAGAGCTTTACCTCCAGCATGGCTAGATATGTGCATCTCCCACAGGTTGTAGTGTTGTGTGTCAGGAAGGGGTATTGACTGTGTACACGAGACAATTTCTATATTGCCTCATGATGCCCATATTCATCATATAGACAGGCGATAACACTGGGAACTGACACTTGGACATGCCTGAATATTTAAATATTTCCTACTAGATATGTGAGGAAAGTGTGTACAAGAGCTGTTTTACTCTAAGCAAGTGGGAAATGTAAGTACAAACAGTGTTTACCTGTAGGTAATGAGGAGGATTGAGTGCTATAGTAATTAGTAGCTCATGAAGTGCTTACATGTTCTGAACAAGTGCTGAGCATGAATAAGCAATACAGATAGGGTGTTGGATAACATAAACACACTGCCCCCCCCCAACAGGTACACAATCACATATCCATGAACACTACAGAGCCCCCGTAACCATAAATATGATGGTACAAGGTGCAATCAGGCTGCATGGGACATGTCCACATCCCTGGTTGTATCATATACATATGGCAAAACAGTTTGCTCTACACATACACATCATGTAAAGCATAGCGTCATGTCAGTCTGTGAAAACACTGAATAGTGCACACCAACAGTTATCACAACCCACAAAGTGGAGACACCACTCATAATGGGAGTCACTGCACTACTACTCTGCTGAGTCTGGTCTGAAAGTCCATGAACCTTAATCAACATATATGTTAGCAGTACAGATGTAGATGACAGTACAGATGATTTCACACTGCATATCATACCTGTGACAGGTCACAGGACATCATCACCCATACCGTGTTCCACCTACACTCAGTATACTAGGTGTACCTTTGTATGTCACAGGAGTGTTCTGCCAGTGGACTGTTGACAGAACCAACACTACAAAAGGTGACTGAGTAATATGTGCAAATCACACTAGTGGCAGCGACAGTAAAACAGTACTCCCCCTCATTGTAGCCTATACCACACAGACAAATGGGAGGCATCTGCCTATGTAAATACATGAATGGCTATGACCTAGGAGCAATAGCTGACTCAGTGTTATAGACAACGTACAAAAGGGGATTTGTGGGTGAGGTGTGACATATGTGCGCAATCTGACAGCTGCATATTGCATTGTCACTGCTAGGTTAATAACCCTGTACCCATGAACGACCACCTAGGAAGCAGTCAACATAATGGACACTGTGTGTAAGGGATGCTGCTGTGCAGTTTACCTCCCTGAGCTAGTGACGTCACCAAGCCTATTAGGTAGTCATAAGAGGCAACCCTAGTCATAACAGGGTGCCATCCATGAACATGGAGATCATTGTACAAACATACTCATCACTCAAGTGACCAATATCGGATCCCATATCACCTTTAAGGGGTATTGGCCATGTTTGGATGGCCGACACCAGCCTTCACAATCCTCATCTCCACTATGTAGCATGATGCCTACCCTGCATAAAGACATGTCCAACACTGTGATGTTGGACATGCTACATGCACATACCCTTATCTGAAATACATACATCATGGACATCCACCTTCCTAGTACAAGGATCGCCACATGCTGGACAGATCCTTGTGCCATACACGTTACATACTCCTGCCATGCTATGCAACCCTGTCCAGCAAAGCTGCACATTTCACCTCTGTCAGACATGGTGTGATGACCGCATGGTAGATGAATCATTAACCATGTGGATCAGTTATGTGGCACTGCTTCACCTGGCACTGGAAACACGGCTATCCTCTACAGCTAGGTAACCTCACATCCTAGGCTCATACATGGCCCAGGGCATACAGACTACTAGATGACCTTGGCCATACATGCTATAGTTGATAACCATCCCTGCAAATACCAACAGGCTAGCCAGTGTCCCATGTGTATCACATGTGCAACACAGGCGATACGTGGCAGGATGTTGAAATGCTGTACAGTGCCGTGTAGATGTATATGTCAAAACACATGCATGTAAAGGCTTCTGTGTGCACGTCTGCATTGTCACAGGTCATGTCTGTTAAGGCAGTGTATGTGTTTATATGTGACATATACACAGCATCAAGGTCGACAGCATTAATGTGGACACATCCAGGCATGTGCTGATAGGCAAGAACACCAGTACAGGCAAACAGACATGCCCACATCAAAACAGCATCCACATGGAGTATGAGCAATGTAATCAGGTGACACACATATATATGGTGATAATATCCAATCCCCATTGGATGTCAGTGGTGTCAGTATCATGATGATTTGCAAAAACAACTATTTATATTTAATAAATGTGATACGCATGTATGTGCAGCTGTATCTCTGTGCACCTCTGAGATACTGTGACCTGTCACCATCATTATGTCTTCCAGATATGCCGCAAGCAAGGCTCCCAGCCTATACCCACTTGGAGGATGAGGCCCTTATACCTTACCTCCAAGACAACTATGATGTCCTGTTTAGCCATGTGCCACAGGATGCACAGCAGCGGGATGACCTGTGGCAGGAACTTTGCAGAAGGGTTAATGATGTGGGTGGCCATAACCACACATACCAGCAGGTGCAGAGACACTGCACGGACCTGACCAGACGTGCAAAACAGCATGCAAATGCAATCACCAGGGAACAAGGTGCAACAGGTGGTGGGCCACCAACCCAGCCCCCACTCACATGTACCGAGGAGTTACTGGTCAACCTGGGGACACCGTCAGAACAGCATCCACAAGCCTTAGCTGACATCGTGGAGGTGGGTGTCTCTCAACCACCGAGCCTGGAGTTGCCTGGTAAGTCACTACTGCACATATAACTATTATATTCCATATAGCTGCATGTGTCACTGTACAATATGTAATGTAACATCATATGCATGGCATGTATACACACATGTCGCATACTATAGTATGCTACTCTGTGTATGCACACATGTGCATACTCCATAGTATATCCTATTGTACTGGCGAATGAGTTAACATGCACATTGCACCCTGTAGCTTTCATACAGGTGTGGATACTGCTCATACTGCTGTGTCACCCCTATATAGGTACCTCTGGCATTCTGCTAAGACAGCAGGCCATTGCAGGTGAGACAGTTATAAGTATCAGGCATGTTAATGCACAGATCTATCCACCATATGGCCAGTTAACACATGTACATATGTACACATAATGTATGGTCCGGTCACAATATACAGGTCACATCTGCAATCCATCACACTGGCTACCCATGTGCAATACTTACAAACTAAGTGAAACACCAACATGAAACCTCAAAAACTGTCATTGCTAGATGTGTGGACAGCTGTGCATACAACAGTAGAGGTGTTGTTCAATGTAGGAACATGTACTACACATCAGAACTACACGTGTGGGGTACACAAACAGTACTACACAGTGAGCTAGAGTATGGGTAGCCCACAGGATTCACCATTGTGGATGATGCCCCTGCTATGAGTGCACACATTGTAATGTGCCATCTGACATGTCCATGACATGTAGTGGGCCGGCTGCAACATTGTCTCACTATCCCATAAAACATACCCCACATACCAAACATACAACCCTTTGTCTGCATAACCCTGTGGACAGTGGAGTATATGACATCTATGGGTATATGTCATATGGGACAACACAGACATGTGAGATAGATGGCCATCACAACTGTTTAGCCAACACATGTTCACACATGGTCATGGAGGATGGCCAGACACATGTAACAACACACAGTAGATGTGATGTGCTTGTGTGTACACCCTGTTGTACATTGGCTACACATTGTCCAACTTTAGCCTTTGTTGAATGGTTATATTGCAGATGTAGAACACTGGAGAGCCTACAGGCCTGTGCACAGCTTGTGGGGGTGTAACATCATTCGACCACATAAGATGTGTTAAACATCATGACTGTGTCACAGCATGACAGTAGTCACCTGTACAGCATCCACATACATACACAGACAGCCACATCAGGCCACAGATACAATACATTTCCCTTGCTGCTGTTGGACATCACTGTCAGCTGTGCACCTCATGTGTGTGGTACACAAATGTCATGTGGGACATGGTGTATTGACAAGTCTGCCATGTGTGGACATGGTTTCCAGGCAGCTAACATATGTTTGCAGATGTGCAGGGGTGTCATCCGTATGGCCTTCCACACATTCCACATCATGGTTTAGTGTGTATACATCTCAGTGACGTGGGTCACAATCCACAGTATATATGTATTGTGTATGCATACAGTCATGGCTATGCACTGTGTCTGTAATTCACACTGCATAGCAATAGAGATGCCTCATGATTCCATGCAAAGGCGCTGTGTCTGTACTTCACACTGTATAGCAATTTAGACACCTCATAATACCCTTAAATGGTCATGCACATCTGCTGAATGTGAATTTTATCTGTAGGGCGGACAGACAACACTGCAATGTGACACCATTACCCCACTGTATATGTGACAGAACACCATTGTGCTAAACATGTATGCATGTCAATGCACACGTCAGCAGATTACATGTCATGCTACATGTTAATGTCAAGGTCATATGCCACACATCAACCATGTGTACTGTTAACCTGTGCTAGTCCACATGGTGTAGCTCAGGGATGCATGCTTACTGCCATGATTGTGTGAAATGCATGGCTTCTGCTATGACACATGCATGCTGTTGTGTGAAACCCAGGGATGTATGATAACTACCACTATTATTGTCTGAGCTGCATGCCATCTGCTGTATCACCTGCATGTTGCATGCCTTCTGTCAAATCACATGCATGGTGTGTGTGTGTGTGTGTGTGTGTGTGTGTGTGTGTGTGTGTGTGTGTGTGTGTGTGTGTGTGTGTGTGTGTGTGTGTGTTGTGAGAGAGAGAGACATAGTGAAATGCCCTATTTAGGGTTAGCAGGTGGTTAGTAATTTGCTTAGGCTCAAGCCCTGCACCTTAACAACAGGAAACAAGATCCTGAATCCTCTACCTCCAGCTACCAAGCTGTGTTTTTCAAGGAACAAATCACATGCACGGTGTGTGTGTGTGTGTGTGTGTGTGTGTGTGTGTGTGTGTGTGTGTGTGTGTGTGTGTGTGTGTGTGTGTCTGTATTGTAATGTAGAGTCTTTGTTTGCCTTCACAGGTGATGTAGGTGTGTTACCTTCCTGCTGATGTTAGTGTCCCCACAGACTCTAGCAGTGATGATGAACATATGCTTGAGGCACAAGCAGGGTTGTCAGGGGCTGAATCTGTGCCATTGGTTGCCATTCCATCAATACCCCCTCATCCCTGCACACAGTTCTCATGCCAACACATACCCTATCACCAGTGGCCATAGAGGAAGGAAAATTAGTGTGTGGTAGCTTGGAACAGGAAAGTGTGGTGGCCACGGGAGGTGTGTATTCACACCATGGTGTCAGGCAAATGACTGGAGATGGGCCACACAGGCATATGGCCAGTGCTGCTCATAGGAGGACCTCTGGCCAACATGCCCCTGCAGGACAGAGTGCAGCAGCTGGTGTTACCAGACGTATGTTTCAGGCTGTAATGGTGGCACAGGCATGTGCTGAATGGCAGAATAAAGAAGGGCAGAGGCTTCAGAGGGCTATTATCTGTTCTTTAAACAACAACATCCAGGCATTGGCAAATGCTCAACAGCAGATTGCTGAGGTTTTGGACAGACAATTGGGTAACATGATTAGAATCCTTGACCATGGCATGACAATCCATGAGCTTGAGCTGTCTGTGCTGGAACATCTGGTAGGAGTGAGGCGTAGGTCACATGGATGTAGGCCAGCTACGTCACCTAGTGCAAGTCTACGTGAATGAACTACCTCACATGCCCGCTCCCATAGTGGCGGTAGCAGCAGCAGTGCAGCTGGTGCTGCGCTATCTACACCAGGACACAGCAGGCCATGTGCACATGGCCCTGGATGGTTCCAATGGGGACAGTACCCAATCTGCACCTCTACCTGGTAGTGCCCGTGCAACCCCTGGCAGGCACAGATCACATGGCCGTGGCTGGACACCATGAGCTGTAAAATCTGGTCTGTACAGTCTGGAGCTGTCAATAATACCCCTGTGTAGGCCAGACACACGGCAGAACTGTGTGCATACATACACGCACACACCAGAAACATCTCTAGGGCACCACAACACTCACATTCATAACAACTACACATGGCCAATTAGATCACAGGCCCTAACCCAAACACATGATGTCATCCACTGGTGCAGCCTAGACCCCTGGCAAACATTATCACCCTGTGCATATGATGATGCCTGTGCCACATCCCTGTCATCCACACCATCGGTGCAGGGACATGTTCATATGGTCTGATCCACAGGGGGAACAGAATAGGGAGATAAGTGTAGATTACAATTGTTGTGTACTGTTGACACGCAGCAGACATACCATGTAGTACAGGTTTAGAAAGCATTGTTTTCTGTTCACAGTATGTGTCTTGGTAACAACAGTAACAGCATGTTGGTAATGATGTCCTGCTTCCCTCCTTCAGGTCTAATTGCATGTGCTGTTGAGTGCCAGTGTTTGTAGTTTCCCATGTGTAAATGTGGACTACTCACAGGCATGTATGGCAATACCAGCATGCTATTCGTAGCTTCAACCTCACTGTTAGAAAGGCTGACATTCCAAAGATGTCTACACATCTACTGATCCAGGAGCATGGGAGCTGTGTACTAAGCTACAGTGGCTAGAGACGTGACATCCATACCGGGTGACATCACAGGTACAGTTACATGGGGCAGGGAGTTTATATAGCGGTCTAGCTGATGACAAGGGTAGAGGCCAGTTGATAGCTTGAGGCCTCACTGTGTAGCAGTAATATACCTTCACATTACAGGATGAGAACACACAACTACACACACACACACACACACACACACACACACACACACACACACACACACACACACACACACACACACACACACACACACACACACACACACACACACACACACACGTATTTGCACACATGTATTCAGACACACAGTAACACGCCCACACTCATGGGGTCAACGACACTGTAACATACACACACTTGACAGTGTAGAGGTGAGGACCCCTGCTTATGTGGTAATCACCATTACACTACTATGCACCCACATGACGTGAAACAGAGAATACACATGTACAGGTAGTCAGTAATGCCTAAGATCGACAGCATCAACAGGGTAGTAGATTGCATCACCTGGAGGGGTTAGGGGTCCTCTCTGTTCACTATGGTACCATACATCCTCACTCCATGGACCAGACAGCCATATATACATACACACACACACACTGTGGAGTCCACAATTGAATGCACCTATGTCATGCACATACAGATAGTTCACATGTGTGTGATACACACCCCACCCCTGCCTATGTCTTGCTTTCTACACTGCAGTATGTACAGAGCTCTACAACAGTGTACAGGAGTGTGAGTAACAATTGGGGTGTATTCCCCACCATACGTGGCATATATGGACACACAAGCAAACACACATGACAGTACTGTGAATCAAACACCTGCTGTCTTAAGATACGTATGACAGACATGCAGCAGTATTGCCCGCATTGCAATGTGTACCGACGCTACCTTTGGCAATTGTGCTGATATATGCACACGGGAGGTCTTAAGTGTTACAGGTGTCAAGTGATTTATAGTCAGTGACACCCTGACCACTGTGTAGGTTGTATGTCTTGCCCTTCAATTAACAGAAACATAGCTTAGTGTTTGCACATGTTATGGTAGGATGGCTTGTGACACACCTGTGAGCTGTCTTCAGCAAATATCCATCTGCAAAGATGACCCACCACTTAGTTATGTCCACACATCCATCCATACCTGATGTACATCTTAACGTACTGTCAGTATATCACTATATACAGTTGGCAAAGATGGGGCTGCATTGCAAATGCATGTTGTAATAAGACACACGTCACCTGCAAACATCAGCTACTGCACACACACATGGTAGCTGAATGCACACCACTACATGTACATGTGTGTAGGTCCTACATTCCTGTCATTTAGCCATGTTTGTATGCATTGCAATTGGTGGGCATGTGTGATGACATACATGAAAGGTGTACTGTTGTATGATATGATAGTTGTCATGGATAACCAGTACAGAGGGAATGTTAACTCAATCAGCATTGATATCACACCTTATGTACTGTTAGCATTCAACAGCCATGGACCTACCTTCCATGTGCATGTGTGTAATTGCTGTAGCCACCTGTCTGCATGAAGGACAGAAACAGCTATGCTATGTACATATGTGTTGTGTGTGTGTGTGGCATGTACATATCCATGGCAGGTACATGTATGTCATATCCAAACATGAGGGTGTTTACTGGTGTACAGCAACAGTCATCTGATACTGCTGTATATGACCCAGGGCTCCAGTTATGTGTACAGCCAACCGGGTTACGAACAGTGGTATCATTGCATTGCATAACACATGATGCAACTGTGTCAGTACATGGGTAGTCTGCACAGTTGATGTAAAGCTTGGTACAGTCCACTGGTCATGGGTCATATGGTGTTGTACTAATATATGTTCTACCACATGTATGGATGTGTGTTGCTGGTCCAAGGACATGGTGATGTCTGAGGGTTACATCCTAGAATGCGGCTTTTGACACTGTGATTTGCACCTGACACATCTATGATGCCCTTTAAGGGTGTACTGGTCAGTACATGTGAGTAACCTTCATGTACCTGGGGACACCACCTCCTGGAGCGGTCCATAACGGTGTTATGGCTCACATGTCTGCATCCGAAGTATATGGTGGAAGTGCTATTGTGCACAACTGAGCCTTCAGCCAGGTGTTCCTCACTGCACAGATGTCAGTATTCCCCATTGTTGGATCTACATTGGGCAGCTGTGATTATGAACGCTACACATCTAGTACTGTTTAGCATACACATACAATGCAGTTGTCCTCTAGGTGTCAGTGTGTTAACCTGGTTTCAGGATATTCATCTATGAATGACACTATATGGGCGAAGTAGCCACTCCTGGCAGGACATCACCACGGGTGGTATTAGTGTACCAGGTTTAGACTGGTACATCTAAGTTGATGGACAGCACTAGATGTTGTGTAGAAGACTATGTCAGATATATGTAGTGCAGTGTTCCTGCTAACAATGACAACTATCGACACCGGAGTCCATTACAATGTGTTGTTCACGTCTAACTGTAATAGCATGGCCACTGTGCCCTTCCGTGTTTAGAATCAGAATGCATACAAAACAGCCCTGTGCTACTAAGCGTATGAGCATGCCCAGTATAACGTTGTGCAGATGGACACATAGTGCATTCCAAATGGCAATGTGCTACAAAGTGTGTGAGCATGCCCAGTGATATCTTGTGTTGGTTATGTGCCTCTATGTGTATGGGCATGGCCATTGTAACCCTGTATAGCGATAGTAGTCGTCCAGTCAACAAATGGCCATACCCCACTTCAGGATGGTTTCCTACATTGAACACACTGATTCACAGGACTGTACATCATAACTGCCAGCATCCATGTTGATGTCTGCATTCCTAGAAGGTCATATTGACAGTCTTGAAAGGTGTAGTGTCTGTGGCGCGGCTTGTATCTATATAGTATTATAATAGTGGTCCATAGATAGGCAGTTGTCCTGATCACACCATTGGCGTGTGTTTGTCTCCGTCTGCCTGGGGACAGAAATGTGCTTTTAGACTGCTCACACTACATACAATCCCTATCGCCATCTTTTCCATGTCACCCACCTAGAAGTACACCTCTGGGAGTACTGTGTCTTAGTAATCTCGGTAGCGCATTCCCTAACTGTGTTATGTTGTAGTGTGATAAGGTAGTTAGGTCTGTGTGCTAATCCCACCCATGCCAACTGTGTGTGTGTCTCTGTCTGCCTGGGAACAGAAAGATGCTTTTAGACTGCTCACACTCCATACAATCCCTATCACCGTCTTTTCCATTGCTGATGATGTCACCCACCTAGAAGTACACTGCTGGGAGCACTCTGTCTCAGTAATCTTAGTAGCATGTTCTGTAACTGCGTAATGCTATAATGTGATAAGGTCATTAGGTCTGTGTTCTAATCCCAATCATGCCAACTGTGTGTGTTTCCATCTGCCTGGGGACAAAAATATGCTTTTAGACTGCTCACACTCCATACAGTTCCTATCGCCATCTTTTCCATTGCTGTTGATGTCATCCACCTAGAAGTACACCTCTGGGAACGCTATGCTCCAATAATCTCAGTAGGGTGTTCTGTAACTGTGTAATGCTGTAGTGTGATGAGGTAGTTAGGTCTGTGTTCTAATCCCAGCCATGTTAACTGTGTGTGTCTCCATCTGCCTGCGGACAGAGATATGCTTTTAGACTGCTCACACTCCATACAATCCCTATTGCCGTCTTTTCCATTGCTGATGATGTCACCCACCTGGAAGTACACCTCTGGGAGTACTGTGTTCTATTAATCTTGCTAGTGCATTCTGTAACTGCGTAATGCTATAGTGTAATAAGGTAATGCCATGCCAATTGTGTGTGTGTGTATCTCCATCTGCTGGGGGACAGAACTATGCTTTTAGACTGCTCACACTCCATAAATCCTTATCGCAGTCTTTTCCATTGCTGATGATGTCACCCACCTAGAAGTACACTTCTGGGAGTGCTGTGCCCCAATAATCCCAGTAGCATGTTCAGTAACTGTGTAATGCTATAATATAATAAGGTAGTTAGGTCTGTATTTTAGTCCCAGCCATGCCAACTGTGTGTGCCTCTGTCTGCCTGGGGACAGAAATATGCTTTTAGACTGCTCACACTCCATACAATTCCTATCAACGTCTTTTCCATTGCTGATGATGTCACCCACCTAGAAGTACACCTCTGGGAGTGCTGTGTCCCAGTAATCTCTGTAGTGCATTCTGTAACTGGGGAGGCTCAGTATGGGTCATGTAACTATGCATTAGAAGACAACACTATGCAAACGAGGTGGAAAATAGTCAATCCCATTTATCCCCAGGGTGTGATGCAGATCCCAAGAGTGTATGTGTATAGATAGCTGGGTGCAGGACTCGAATATAGGTGAAAGCATAGGGGGTTTGTCAGGCATACTGTATGTACATTGAAGCCTTGTGTCTTGGGATTACTCCTGCCTTAGCATGCCTAAGCTAGGGGTGTGTCTATACCTGCCTAGTGCAATTGGGAGGGATAACAGCAGTAGGAGAATAGTCAAGGTGAACAAGCTGGGCAAATAACTGATAATTATCACAATCAGCAGATTACAGGCCCAGCCCAGCAAAGAACACTACGATAAAGTGAGCAAGCACCATACCCTTGGGTTTTTTCACACTCTACACCACTGGTATATACATGCGGGGAAATTTTACAAAACAATCCAATGAAATTAGAAGGGCTGCAGCAGGCAACATAGACCAACATGTGCAGGAGGCTGAGGGTGGTGAGGATGTGAATGCTGCCAAACAACCCTCAGTGAGGAGACAGAGAATACTATACAGACCCAGGGTAACCTACCAGGGGCTAAATAAGCTGGAGATAGTGGAGCACTTTGGGGTGGACAAAGACCTCCTACAGCAGATTGTTAAGCTGTGCCAGCCACTCCTGACACATCGAACAGGCAGAGGGAAACCCATCCCAGTGGATACCAAGGAATGTGTAGGCCTAGGTATACTAGCCACAGGTACCTCCCAAAGCACAACTGGGGATATCATGGGGATCTCACAGGCATCTGCATCCAGAGTATTCCACCAGTTCCTGGATGCCATGTCACCACATGCCAGTGAGCACATACATTTCCTCAACACACATGAGGTGTTGACCAGCAATATGCATCTCTTCCACCAAATGCCAGACTACCCTGGGGTAGTGGGTGCTATAGCCTGCACACAGAGTATTCCACCAGTTCCTGGATGTCATGTCACCACATGCCAGTGAGCACGTACATTTCCTCAACACACGTGATGTGTTGACCAGCAATATGCGTCTCTTCCAGCAAATGCCAGACTACCCTAGGGTAGTGGCTGCTATAGCCTGCACACATGTATGCATCAAAGCACCACCCGGTGTGTGGGGTAGGGTCTACATTAACCGCAGGGGCATCCCCTCCATCAACTGCCAGGTCATATGCAATGCCCAGGGCATTATACTGAATGTATGTGCTGGCTGCCCTGAAAGCTATGACGATTCTGATATATGGCATCTGATGCAGCTGTACCACACCTTTGCCAACATGGACATCCCCTACGGTCACCTAGTGGGGGATGCTGGGTGCCCACTGGAGCCATGGCTGATGACACCCATCAGAAATGCACACACACCTGAACAACTACGCCATAATGAGGCACACGCACAGGCAAGACATATAATTGAGCATGTGTTTGGGATGATCAGGTCATGGTTCCAGTGTCTGGACACATCCGGTGGAGCCTTGCAGTATTCACCAGCTACATGCACCCAAATTGTTATGGTATGTGCTATGCTACACAATATGATCCTGCAGAAACAGCTGCAGCAGGAACAGCATGAGGCAGGGCCATACAGCCCCACACCAATGCCAAGGCCTGTACAGGCACAGAGTGACTCGGAGGAGGAACTACCTGAGCCAGACCCAGTAGGCAGAAGGAGGCATGCCCAGTATGACCTGGCCTTGGCAAAGAGGCAACGCATAGCATATGCACTGACACAGTAGGTACCCAGAGAATGTCACCCTCTCTGACTCACACAGACAGTAAAAGGGATGCCAAACATGACACTACCTGTGCTCAGCCATGTATAGGAAGTGCACTGTGTGCATCCAACATAGGCAGCCCTCCAGCACCATTCTCAGGTCTGACACACCCTCAAGGTAAGCCAATCAACCCACTAATTGGCAGTTGTATTAGAATGTGTTGTTACCTGTAGCTATGGTATGGATGTGAGCATGCAAGGGAATTTGGTGGCTGAATGTTAAGGCAGTGGACAGTAGACATCCATAGTGGCACCATGACATCTGTAGCACATACCGGGGTCACCATAGTAGCCAGTAGTACACAGGGTGTCCTAACCCACTGCAGGTAATGGGCTGAGCATCATGTGTGTCCATACAGTCCACACAAGTCTCCACCAGCTGGACAGGTGTAGGCCAACACAGACAAATGCTGTACAATGGCCTCTGAATATGCTCAATGGATGCCCCCCCACCCCAAAGACACACACAGACAGACTACAGCAGGCCAGGCAGTTGGATGTAGGTTGTGAAGTCTAGGATGTCTGAAACTAATATGTTGGTAATTAAAGCTAAGATCTGGAGTACATTGGGTCAGTCTACACACTAAAATGGAGTACCTGACATACCAGTACAGTAGTAGCAAAAGTGTACAAGTGTCAGCTGTGCCCCCCTTCCAACGTACACATGTAACAGTAGGTGCGCCCCCCCCCCCATGTGTAGGAATGTGGATACAGTTGGATGTCCCCCCACGCTGTGCAGAAATTAAGCAACAGTCAATGCCACATGACCGATGGATACCCTGCAGACACAGCATGCCACCAGTCAGTGTACAACGCAGAGGTTGGCACCACAGTACTGACTACCTGGACATGTCACACATGTGATACAGTTGACCATACTGGGCATGCTCAAACACATGAAGGTATGACGACAATGTCAGTTGACATGTGGAACGGTCATACTGGGCATGCTCACACACATAAAGACAAGATGGCCAGGTCTGCAAACAGCAGTGGTCCAGACATATCTGCCAGTACATTGTTATACTGTTGGATGACTGTGCTGTATGGTATGTGTGTGGTACTGTCTATTGTCTGTATATTTGCCATGGTGTATTGGTAATTCACATTAGCTGTGTGCACAGTGTGTTGCTACCAACACTTGCAAAGGACGGTTATTTGTTTGCGGCCAGAACAAGGCCATTGGATACGGAGTGAGTAAGGCACATTGCAGCAGTTGGGAGAGGTTGTGCATGGGTTTGCATGGTGTTAAGCACTGCTGACCTCTGATTACAGATTCTTACATTTGTTTAGACTCCACATTTTTTAACAGTGCAAAACTCACATACTGGTAGCCAAACACGCTTGCACCCGCTCGTTCCCTCACTTGCACATGCACCAACATTGGTGCTTGCATTTGTCAATCACGCTGGGTGGGCGCAATCCCTTGTGATGCCTATTACATCAGACTACATGACTACAGTATTGGGTATGGCTGACTATTAGGCGACAGCATGGCATTCGACTGTACGGAATCGGCGGCCTGTCCAGTGAGTTAATCATATTATATGCGTGTTCCTCATACAATCTGCTCCCATCTGGCTGATACATGGGAACCAATACTCTGCAATGTAGACAGGAAAATGTGTTTTGGGAATCACATCCATCTGCCGGGTCATGCTACCACATACCTACTGTAGGTTTTCCACCTTTTAAATTGGCCGAGGTGAGACTTTAGGATTAACATCTG
>NC_056741.1:1223321683-1223516683 GCF_019279795.1 Protopterus annectens | reverse complement strand
AATGGGGGGGTTGTGTGCTGTAGAGAGGATGATGGGTATTCAATTATGCATCCAGGTGTGTTGTAGTTGGATGGCTCAGTTCAGTCCAGACCATTATGTGGGTATGTGCTGGTGACGTTTCTGTACATGTGTATCGCACATTTTAATATTCATATGTTTGTGGGATTATGTTCTACAGTATGGTGTGTCAGGTTGTATTGCGGGTGTGTATGTTTGTTCTTTGTGTTTCTTTCTGATTCACCCACTGCTCCCTCATACACCTCCAGTTCACCTATTGTACATCCAACACAGTCTCCCCTTTGCAAATTATTACATTACCCACCCCCCCCACACACATATTCCACACACTCCATCCATCCCTTCTCTGGTTGATGGCCCATGGCATGGTCAAGGGAACACATTGCATACACTACATATCTTTGGTACTTGTATGATTGTGAGGACTACCCTGGCATTTTTCACCTTCCACATGCTGTACATCACACACATAGGTACACGCAAATACTTATCTTTCATGACATGGTAGGTAGACCCGGGTAATACCCGTTCATCTTTGGCCCATCCTGACAAGGACACCTTGGACTGCAAATGGGCAGATTTTGGGTGAATGCTCTGACCATTGGTAGGGTTGCCACCTTTTCATATGGCCAGGATGGGATATATTCAGGACACACATCAGATTTTACAGGCCAACACATACCCATGGTCAGTACAATGGATAGTACTTTTGTTTTATGCCTAAATGTAAGCTTATTGTTGTAGCAGTTTAGCTGCTTCTTCTTTTTTGTTTACTTGCTTATTCTATTTCTTGTAACATGTAGGTATGTTACATACAAAAATAACTATTGTATGTGACTATTACATGAGATGTGGGGCATAATTATGTCATACAGTCGCAGGATATTTTACATTTATAATGGTTTTGGTATGGTCACAACTGCACAGAGGGGGACTGTCCCTCACAATGTGGGACAGGTGGTAACCCTGACCATTGGGCTAGACTTAGCTATTGGCCACGCACTAACATGATGCATTTTGCTTCCACTTGGTATAACTATCAACACTCCATTAGAATACTGGCACTGGGTTTTAAATGTCATTTGTTCGAGGGAAGGGGACTCAATATTCAGCTACGTGCATTTGTGTTTGCTTCTTATTTTTGTGTTTGCAAAACTGTCTTGCATGCTTTACATACATTTCAGTATCCACGGACACTGACAGGTGTGATTACTATTGGAGGCAGGCTGTAATATTCAGCATTTTAGGTTGCACGTAAACAGCCGACATGTCCACGCCTCCGTGCGGTGCTTTGACATGCCCCATGCACTTGTGCATGTTTCCTATGCATGTAGATGTGGCGGCAGCGCGCCTTCATTAATATGCATATGGCACTACTGCGCCATCTCTATGCCGCATGGTCGGCACAAGCCTAACGCCGTCCTTGCGCCGAACTTCATGAATCCCAGGGAATGATTGGTAATATATGTTAGGGAAGTTAAAGACAGTGAATGAAGTGCAATGCATGGATATATGTAGTGATGACAAGATCAAGAAGTGCATTCAATTGAACAATTCTTCCTTCTTACATCTCCATGCAACATCAGGTATATTATTTGTGGAACACATTATCAGACGTATAGTTAGTGACATATTATGTTACAGTGAACAGACTAATGATCACATGTCGTTAGCAATAGTAGCAACAGCTGATTTTTAAACAACAATACTATAGTATCACAATATGTGATTAAATATATATTCTGACAATCCTCTTTAAAAGTATTATGTTAGTGGAATCAAACCTTGCATCACATATACTTCATTTATCAGCTCACTATATTTACAACGTGTGCCACAGAGAAAGATACCTGTCAAGATATTTTCTTCCCTGAGTACTATCCAAAGTGCTATCGGTTGTGCAATGCCAACTGGCTGGTTTGTGTCACCTATGGCAGCCTAAACTAACATTTTGACCTTTCTCCTTTTGTCATGAAAGTGATTTTCATCCTGACAAGTGGTGCATAAATAATAGAAGACAAGACATAAAGAAGCTGACACTGAAATATTAGGACTGTTGATCTCCTATATATCAGTCAATGTACTTGCAGACTTTTTTTGTTAAGACCCTTTTCCCTAATACACCCTTACTAGGTATATATCAGAGTGGAAGGACAGTGAAAGCTGATTATTCATGCTGTCAAGGTAATCAGAGACACTTGCAAGCCATTAACAGGTAACACTTCTCACTGCTTGTCCTTGTATTGCTGAGGGCATGTGCACATAATCATGTAGGTCCTTATACACATTATGCAGATTTTAGTATTCAGGACTGTTAATGATTTGACTTCTCATCTGCATGCTCACAGTGCTCTCAAGGCTGACACTGCACTATATGAAGTTAATGGTCTAGGCAGTGCCCTTCTACCATACTGGGGAGACTGTTTGAAATACAGACCTAAACAGTAGTAGAATAGCAGCACTCTGGGTTATTTAGCTATTTTCTACAGTACTATATTGTCAAGGTATGTTGCTATGTCTTAAATAATGCTTTCATTTGACTTTACAATGGTAAAATGCAGTGACTGATGAAGATAATTTGTATAAGTTTGTATTTACATTTATCCCATACTTTTGGCATAAATATTTCTGCATTTCCACAATTATGCGACTGAATACTGTATGACAAATGCATTATTTGATTTTATGTCATGTTTACATACTTTTTGCAGATAATGGTACTGTAAGTATGTAAGGAGGTATTGTTTTATTATCTGTTTAGCAGGAAAAGGAAGCTATGTTCTGTTGGTGTATTTCTACTGGGATGGACTCCACATCAGTATATAAGGACATTAAAATGGTATGGTGTAACCTATCTAATGGTGTGTTAATAATTGATCAATGGTTAATTCATAAATGTACTGGAAAAGTTTAAACATGTGTTTTCTCCATTACAGATGTGCTGATAACTGAGTTCAAAATATATTTCTTTTTATGTATTTTTATTGGGGGGTTGTGGGGTTGGTTTGAGTGTGTATGTGATTGGATTGGGAGTTGGTGGGGTTTGGATTTGGGGCTAACATGTGTATAGTCAAAAGGTAAATACATATGTCAATATGAGAGTAATCAGTGAAGTATCATTTTATTTTTTTACAGTTTACACACATTGTTATCATTAGTGCATGTATGAATTGCATCCTTGGGGGCATTAGTGCAGGTATGAATTGCATCCTTGGGGGTTGACTCTGTCTGATTTTATCACAACAGAATCATTACATGGTTAGGCAAATGCTATGGTGTCTTGCAGGCATCACTTTTCATATCTGTATGTGCATGGGATCTTGGTCTTGAGCGGAGTGATTGTGTGCTCTGTCCTTTGCCTCTTAGCCAGAGTCAGGGCATACTGCGGATGCTTCTGTCTGCCAGCACCATATGCAGCTGGTGGTTGTCCTAAGACTCCTCATCTGTACCTGCTTCTGGCTCTGCCTTTAGTCCTTGTAACTGTGGTCCTGCCCTTTGCTGTCCTTGATGGAGCTGTTTTCTTAGAATGATACTGTGTAACATGGCACACACTATAAGTATTTCAGCATGGGTGCCCAGGTCATACTGCAGAGTACCACTTGATGGGTCTAGACACCGGAACCTTGAGTTTAGCAAACCAAACACACTTTCTATAATATTCTTTGTTTGATTGTGAGCCTCATTGTATACTTGCTCAATAGATTTGTGAGTTTCTCATGGATGCCATGAACCAGGGCTCCAATGCATAATCTGCTTTCACCAATAGATGCCCTTGAAGGACGATACCCCTAGCAAACCTGGTGTATGGTTCACAAGTGTGCCATATGTGTGAGTCATGGAAACTGTCTGAGTTACCTGCACAGACATTGCAGATGATCCCTTGGCCATTACAGACAACCTGACAGTTTATGGAGTGGAAACCTTTTCTGTTAATGTACCTCCTTCCCTGTTCTCCAGGTGCTTTTTTTATTTCTGTCTTGGTCCAATCTAAGTCCCAACACTTCAGGGAGGTGTGCTAGTACACAGAATTCCTGCAAGGTTCTTGCTCTGTCCTCTGTTTTTTGTGGGAAACAGACAAGATCCCTTGCATGTAGTAGCATTACATTTAAAAATGAGGAAATATTCTGGAGGCAGATGCCTGTGAAACCCCTAATATATTCCCTGTGGGTCTCTGAAAAGTACCACTAGCTAGTATATGTAAAGCTAAACATTTGTTTCCACTGGAAGTGGTTTTCCACAATTTCCCCCTGGGGCCTGAAGTGGGGGTGCCAGAGGTTGCATATTTATTCCAGTGTGTCCCTGTCCACCCTGTATTTGTGAACAATTTAATTTTCATGTAGTCCATGATATATCAAACAAGGTAAAACACCCTTCCTCTTCTTGCCCAAGGCCTGGAAGCAGCATCCTTATTTAAATCCTTTTGCATATTCAGCATAACAGTTCCAGCAGCAACCCCTACATTTATTTTCTAATTGTTATAGTGCCTGTATTCACAAAGGTTTTGGTGTACATGGTAAAAGCCTACAACAAGTGTACACAATTGCTTTATAGCTTCCTGAATAGCTCTGCCATATTGGATTGGTTAATTAGCAAGTACTTCATCTCCTTAATGATTTTATTAGCATACTCTGCTATTACTCATTTTTGCTCATCTTTTCACGTCATGTAGAGCTGCTTGATGAATATAAATCTGTGCACTATTGTACAGTTCACATAGTTGTTAATGAGTCCTGCTCACAACCTTTTAACAGCACAACAGAAAAATGGTGGGAGGGTTGGGGAAAAATTCAAGCTGCAAGCAGACTAGCTAGAGAGGGATCTGATCAGTTAAAGCCAATACTGCAGCTCTAGTCCTTTGACTCTGGCTACAGGTCAATGACCCCAGGTAGGTTAGAATTTCAGAAACTTTATCTTAATGTCTAAATGGGGACTGGGGCAGATGCAAAGAACAGGAGAAACCAGTAGCAAAGTAAACAGAAAAGCACTGCAATGAAACTTCAAGCAGATAAATGATAAGCAGAATATAAGACTCGACCAGCAAAACTGGAATATAAAACTGTAAAAGCAAGGAATCACCAGTTCTGGAGCATAATTCACAATACTGCTATTACTGCAGTCCCACTATTACTATGCAGAAATTTACCAGTAACACTGTTTATAGGAAAATGCATTAATAAATCACAAAACGAGGCACAAATCTAGCAGTAGTTCACAGTTCTGTCACAACTGCAAATGAATCTACAAGATTAAGGTCCCAGAAATGAAAAAAAATTCTCAAACAAATAACTTTTTGTCTACAACATGGAAAACAACAGAAAAGTACAAAAAAAGTATCACCACACTGATCACTATAAGAGTACTTTAAAATCTGTAAACAGAATTTAAATAAAATCTCTTTTCTTCCCTTTGATGAAAAGCTTGTTTCTCAGTCTTCAGAGTTTCCACGTGTCACAGTCTTGATTAAAAGACCCTGGGTATATATAGCTCTGTGATGAGTATAGCAGACTAGCTAGAGAGGGATACAATCAGTTAAAGCTAATAATGGAGCGCTAGTGCCTCAGGTAGATTAGACTTTCAGAAACCTTAGCTTAATGTCTCAGTGGGGGCTGTGGAGACACAAGGAACAGGGGAATCCAGTAGCAAAGTAAACAGAAAGGTACTGAAATTAAATTTTAAGCAAATAAATAACAACCATAATAAATGGCTATAGCAGCAAAATGGATAATCAACTGGAAAAGCATTGAATTACCATTTCTGGAGCAGAGTTCACAAAGTTGCCACTACCGCAACCCTGCACCAGACTATGCTTAAATTCACCAGTAATGCTATTTAGTTAGTTCTGCAACAAATGCAAATGAAATTACAAGACTGAGACCACAGACAAGGTTCAAAATACAACCAGCTATATTTTACAAGTAATTCTACTTTGGAAAAAATGCAGTAATAATGAGTAAATGAGGGTCAGATCTGACAGTAGTTCACAGTTCTGCCAGAACTGTGAATGAAATGACAAGACTTGATAGGGATCAAAATGCAAACAGCCAGCTTTTACAAGTAATTCTACTTATGGAGATAGAAGTGCAGTATAATGTATAAACAATGCTAAGATCTTGCAGTAATATGCAGTCTTTCCACAACTACAAATGGAACTACAAGACTAAGGTTCCCAGAACACATTAAAAAAAGCAAGCAGATTGTTTTTTTTGGCTGACACCTGAAAAAAACAGAAAAGTACAAATTTAACCAGTGCACCTTAAAATATTTAAGTAGAATTTAAAAAAATGTTTTCTTCCCTTTTGATGAAAAGCTTGTTTCGCATACTTTTGGAATTTCCATACTCTCTTTTGACTTTACCAAGGTTAGATTAAGATAAGGCTCAAGAGTTAATAGCTAAGATAGGAATGGATGAGATAAACATGTTGATGTGTAATCAATCAACAGGGAAATCTCCAGAAGAGATGGTATTCCCATGACAATTTGAAAGTTAGGGGGAGAAAAGGGGATAAAGAACTGGAAGATTTTGTTTAACAATATGTTAAAAGGATAGACTGCACCAGGATCTAGGAAGAAAGCTGTGATGGGTGCATTATCCAAAGTAGGTAAAAACCTTTCAGACCCAGCTGTATACAAACCAATTTCAATTTAAATTTTTAACCAGGATGTTAAAGTATTTATGTCTATAAGGGTTGCCAAAATTTGTAGTTGTGTGGAGAGGAGGCAAACTTAGAAGTGTACTAACTGGTTCTCTGACAGATCAGCTGATATATGGAACACACTACCAAATTACATTAAAGCAAGCACTAGTTTAGATATTTTTTAACAACAGCCTGGACATTTATTATGGGAACAGCTGTTTTGGTATATTGGTATGCGAGAAGGGCTTTAAAGCCTGTGCTTGAAATATTTGTACGGATATGTGCACGTATGTATGCATACATAAGGTCTTGTTCAATTTAATGCTTTTGGCTGCCAAAGAAGCAATTACTAAAAATGGAAATCAAAATCTAAACCAACCGTAACTGAAGTACTAAATATTGTAAAGGGGTTAAAGGAAATGGTGTGGACTCTTTAGAAAAGGGAGGAGCAATTTACACAGAAATAAATGGGATTTGTTGGAATAATACATGCAGAATAGTGTTCAGGAAGGCGAGGAGGAGTGAAATTTAAGGGAAGGCAGATACTGAGCAATTTATGTAATGTTGGAGTAAATGATCATTTTTAAAACAGAAAACATTTATGCATAATGCATGAAACTAATGGAAATGCTCACAATGATCTGTTTTCTATAAATATATGTACACCCATGTCATTGAGCAAAATGTGTATATTTAATAAAGGTGTTGAAAAAAGAGTTGAGTTTCTTAACAAGGCTTTGGATCTATTGATCTATGTACATCCATATGTTTAAACTTGGCCATAAGCTGTGGGTAGTGAATGAAAAATGAGACTATTTGTATACATGGTAGATATTAGGTTTACCTGAGGAATACTGAGCATGTTCACTTTCAGCTATTAGGGGCTCAATGACTAAGGACACCCTTATGGTTGATCTGCTGCTGCTTCTTCAGATTAATAGGCAACAGATGATGTGGTAAAGGTATGCTCCTCCTCCTCATCAATCCCCATTTCCCCATTTTTTACATAGGATAAGGGTGTCTCATGAACTATCACCATCTCTCTCAGTTCATTGGCCCTCATCTACCTTCTTCAGCAGTCGTGCCTGACTATCGCAGGTCTTCTCTCACACAATCCATCCATCGCTCTGCTGGATGCTCTCATTTCCACCTGCTTCTTCCTGTCTGTCCCGGAAATAACCTTCTGATGCAAGAGTCAAGGGCAAAACCAAACTCAGTAGCATACCTAGGGTATGGTGAAGTGGGCAGCAGGTCTGGGTGAATGATGTTAAGGGGTGGGATAGGCAGATGCCAACTGGGCAGTAGTATAACACAGGCATTTAGATGTGAATGCCAATACTGCATGTGTGCTTAGGGTTATTAGGGCTAAAGTGTTGTATTTAGCAGTAGCAAGCTGCTTGTTACATATGTAGCAACTGGTTTGCTACAGTCTGCAAAGGAGAAGAATATTCAGAATTTATTTTAAGTCCTCAAGTCGGAAAATACCTTTTCTCTGTCATATTAGTCCTGCACTAGAATATTGAGATATGGTTCTGCAAAAAAATACAAACATTCAAATATAATTCCAACATTTAACAGCTCAGATGTTAACTTCAGTATAAAAAAAAGTTTTCACCACAAACAAAATCTGTATAATCTCTTTACTAACAAGACAAATGAAACCTAACCAAAATCAAAATGTGCATATTTACAGACCATGCAAAAAGCTGCTATGATAATTTTAAACATTACTATAGCCAAATTGCCAGATATTCCCTACCTTCTAATTCCTGTCTCTTATGTTCACTCCTGCCCTTTAGTCACTGTGTGTGTGACATTTCTCTGGGTATTGTGGCTTCTACCTAAACACATGCTGGCTGGCTCGATCCTCTAAACTCTGTGAGCTATATGTATATATATATATATATATATATATATATATATATATATATATATATATATATATGGGTTCCAGACGTTTGCTCGAAAAAGCAAGTGACCGAAACCCAAACGTCCAGGCATACTTACGCGGAAGTGCTTTTCACTGAAGAAGTGCTTTCAAGTAATTATGCCTGTTGCCAAGACTGTAATACGATGTGGGTAAGGGAAAATTCCCTTTTCCCCACTGAAGTGCAGTCTCAGAGGGAGAATATTAAAGTAAGGGGGTGGGCACAGCCCCCCCGCATGGGGGTGCAGTGGGGCTTAGCCCCCCTGCTAAAATGTTAATGTAGTGTTTTTTTTTTTTGTATCATGCTTTAACGAAAGCGCTTTTTTGATAAAAGTGCTTCCATTAAAGTGTGTTCGGTTATTATGGATTCAGACGTTTGCTTATTCGAGTAAACGTCCTAGATGACCATATGATTGAAGTTTTAGAACTTTGAAATTCTAAATGGAGATCTGCATACAGTGCGGAACGAGAGATTTCCCTGTTCCTCGCTGTAGTATGATCTCGGAGTTCTTATATTTAGGTAGCAGGGGTGTGGAGGGTGCAGGAGGGCTTGCCCCTCTGCAGAAATGTTTAAAAATATTATTTTTTTTTTATTTTGGATTTGTTTTGGAATCTCAATATTCAGAAACATCGATCATATGGTTTCGATCATATGAAATTCGATGTTTCAGAAATTCGGGATTCTGAAGTGAATCCATATAGATATATATATATATCTATATATATATATATATATATATATATATATATATATATACAGATACAGACACAGACACACATACATTGACATATATGCATATATCCATATATCTCTATACAGGTACAGACACACATATGCACGTGTACAGTATATGCATATACCTCTATATCTGTTTATAGGTATGTGTGCATGTGGACCGAGCTGAGACAGTTAGCAAATGATAAATATTTACCAATTGTATAACTGGAATATTCAATAGCTGGATATGAGATGAACTTCTGAGAAGGTTGTCTTAATAACAACACTCCTAATAAGCTACTTGTACGAAAATGTTAAACCTTTCTGACTAATTTAGGTCTAGTATATCATATGCACAGCCATTAAATATCTTCTCTCTTGCTCTGTCTCTTCCTGTTGTAAACCTGTTACCCCATCAGTAGAAAACTATGTGTTAGATTCACCAGAATGTACGATTCTTCTTCATTTGCAAAAGTTAATGCCATGTTACAAAATTATACAAAGCAGCAGCACTGGTACATAAACACAGCATCTCCTTTGTTTAAGGTTTCTGAGTGCATTTTCTTTCCTCATTACAAGACAAGACACCCATCCAGCAGCCTGACATTTATCTGCACTTCTGTTAATATCAATACTGATTTCTCCTTCAGGCCGCATAATGTCATTAAATTGACTAAAACCTAAACAACCTCTGTGAGACCACCCCAAAGCATCACTTGCAGTCTATGTACAATAGAATGAAATAGATATAATTATGAAAGTGAAATGGTAAATTCATGCAATGATAGAAGCAAGCCTAGCGTAAGTATTGCTAGTGTGTTACAAGCTAAACTGCGACAGAGAGAGAGAGAGAGAGCGAGAATCAAACAGGCAGACAGAAACACTAACATGAAACTTAACTTGTGCAACAGCTCCCTCTACTGTCTATGGCTAAATATAACAACTGAATTCAATGCAGATAAAGTTAATATTGAATATGTGAGTTTACATAGGCTTGTAGGATCATAGGAGGTTACTGGGCTAATGGCCCTAGGGCCCTTACAAGCCTAACCAAGTTCAACTCTTTTTCCCAATAGTGCCTGTTTTAAGCTGACACTAAAATCAGCACCTACTGCCCCTGTCCAACCGGGATACATGTGGAACACCCCAGATGCATTTCCTATTACCTATCCAATCGTTCAAAGTGTGCTTAAATAGGGTCAATGATGGTCTCTGTTTAACATGAATTGGAAACCTGTTTCAAAGGTGAGGCAACCTCTGAGAGACCAATATGTCCTCCAGTAGGTTCTGTTGATGTCACATACTGGGTTAAGGTCCTTAGAGCGAGTGACCTGTGTGTCATTTGACTTGCGAATGTGCAGCATTCCCATTAAAGCAGGGTCAGAGACTGCCTTATATGCAAGGCATAGGTCACCGCAGAGTAGTCTGTACAACACAGAGGAAAGTGAAAGTGATTTCAGTCTGTCCACATATGACAGATGCTGGCGACTCTGAATTTTCTTTGTAAGGAACTTTTGTGGTCTCTCCAATTGTTGCAGGTGCTTGTGCTTGGAAAGGTATATTGCAAAGGAAGCGTTGTACTCTATTACTGGCCTGATGAGGGAAGGGGACTTATAACTTCTTTTATACTGGAGGCAATGTCCTCACCTATGATATGAGGAATATAAAATGCCCTTCTTACCACTATGGAGACATGGTGATCAAAGGTAAGGTTTCTGTCAACTTGTCTGCCCAGGTCTCTCACCACTGAATGGGTGCTTAGGGTATTGCTATTGATATGGTAGTTTGCAGGAATATATCCTTTGCTGAAGGAGATGATAATGCATTTTTTGAATTTGTAAAAGAGACAACCTGCATGTAAACATGCAGCCACCTGACAAATTGTCTTTTAATGAGTTAATTAGACCACATGATCAACTTAGTATTTTAAATATAATTGTTGTGATGTTTAACGGTTTTGATGAAGTCCCATTGTGGTAGGGACAAAAGTGTTTGACTGTTCAATATTTGTGTTTGGTGGATCATTAAAGTGGATATTTACTTTGTCATTGGTGGTTTTTGTCTCAACTGCACTTTACCACTATGTGAGCCTTTAATAGTATTTTTTTTTGCATTTAGTTTAAGACCATGATTTTGGCACCAGTCATTTGTCTGCATAAGTCCCTCTTGCAGGATGTTGACATCTTTAGGGGAATCAATGACTGCTCCCAATTTGCAGTCATCAGCAAACTTTTTCAGCCGCAGAAATGTAGTTTTTTGCTTGGACTTTGGAGAAGTAGATTCTGAACGGTAGAGGTCCCAGAACTGTTCCCTGTGGAACACCACTGGTTATGGGTCTGTTGGAGGAGGTGTAATTCCCTGTTTTGACTGCATGAGTTCTATCAGTGAGCCAGTTTGCAACCCACCTGAAAATATATGGGTTGGTACCCAACTGAATGAGTTTATCAATGATGCCAGAGTGAGGGATTGTGTCAAAAGCCTTGGCTAAGTCAAGGTAGACAATATGCACAAATTTACCCTCGTCTAGGGATTTAATGACTGTCTCGAAGAAGTACACCAAGTTTAACAGTTATGATCTCCCCTTGACAAAACCAAACTAGTAGGATCAAGCATTTGAGATTTCCTATACCTTTGTTGATAAGTTCCATGATGATTTGCTCCATGGCCTTTCAGATAAGGCTGGTCAAGCTAATGGATCTATAGTTTCCAGGGTCCATGGATGTAATCCCTTTGTGCAAAGGAATGATGGTAGCTGTTTTTCATTTCTCTGTGATGAAGCCAGTGCTTAAGCTGTTATTGAAAAAAGTACCCAGTTGTGTTGCTAATTCCTGTTTTAACACATGTAGAACACAGGCTGGGATGTTAACTGGTCCCATAGAGGCTGTGTTTTTGTCCTTGGAGAAGGTATTTAAGACCTGCTTCTTAGAGATCCTAGGTGCTGGGCAGGTGGTGGTGGGTGGTTGGGATGCTTTGTGGTATGTGTGGTGGAGACAGGGGGTGACATTTTCACTGAACTTATCAGTCAGCAGGTTTGCTATATCCACAGATTCTGTACATGTAGTACCATTAACTACAAGTTCTGCGCAAATCTGGAACTTGCCTTTGAGGTTACAATGTAACTAAAGAAAGCATTATGGTTGTCCTTAATTGTTGAAGCTAATTTGGATTCATAGTTAGCTTTAGAAGACTTCACAAGGAGTCTTATTTGCTTATTTAGGATGAGGAGGGAGTGTTTCCAGTTGTGAGTCCATTCCTTCCTCCTCTTAGACAGCAATTTCTTTCTCTTATTGTATAGTTTGTTAATGGCAGATGCCCACCAGGCAGGTTTGTTCTTCCTTGAAGATCTTACTTTGGTCCTACCAAGTACAGCAGAGTCAATACAATTGTACAGATGTTCATATAAAACATTGGTGCATAATCCAACATAGGTGTCCATTCCATCTCTAGAGGAAGGGGCTACAGAGTTATTTATACCATCTCATAAGAGGTTGTAATTGGCCTTGGAGAAGTTTTTTTTAGTCTAGTTGCTACTAAGGTGGGGGGGGGTCTGGTGTTATAGCTACTTCAAATGAGATTGGCTTGTGGTTAGATCTCACCAAGGAGGCCAGTACACTGGGGGTGGTACAGCTGTCTCTCATGTTGGTGAGCACTAGATCTAGGATATTTCAGCCCCTTGTGTGGGTATCAACCAGCTGATCCAGGGCATTGGAGTTAACGAAATCCAGGAACCTTTGGACAAGTGAGTTATAGCGTGTATAATTTACCCAGTCAATGTATGGCAAATTAAAGTCACCTAAAACCAGGGTGCTTGGTTGTGTCTTGATTGACTCAAGTAGATCCAAGTAGGCTGAGTGGATATCCTGTTTCATGGGGGGGGGGGGTCCTATAGCTGGCAATGACTTGAAGAGGGGTCTTACCAACAGTCAGTTGCACCTAAAGTAATTCCAGGGAAATTGTGATGTGTAACCAGTCTAGAGGTGTATTTATCTTTAATGAATAATGATATACCACCTCCTTTAGTTCTCATGCCTTCAGTATGTAATCTGAACATGTGGTAGAAAATGTAACCCAGTATTGCTTGGGTGCTCTCTGCAGCCTTAAACCAGGTCTCTGTGACTGCAGAGATGTCAGCATCTTCCAAGGTAAGGACTGCTTCCAGTGAGTGCAGTTTCAGGTTCAGACTCCTAGCATTTAGCAGCATGACCCTTAAGTTGTTTCTAGAGGGTATTGTTATGCTGGGAATTTTGTTCTTATGACATTGCCTAAAACAGGCACTATCGGAGTGGCAAGAGCCTTAGCCAGTTGCCGAAATCCCAGGGGTGACAGATGAATACCATCTCTAGCAAAGCTTCAAGGTCTGTTGACCATATCATCCCAGGCTGACAGATACTGGATCCTCTTAAAATGACACCAGAAACTTAGTCAATTGTCGAAGTTAATCATTTTTGTTTGTATTGTGGCATCATCCCAGGCAAAGGTAAAATGCTGCTCAAGGCTAGAGAGATACCTGCCTGAGACACATAAGCAGAGAGCTCAGTCATGTCTCTCTTCATATAATACAGTGAGGTACGTCTCAAGTCATTCACACCAACATGGATGATGACAAAATCATAATAGTGCCTGTTGTTGAGGGACATGAGTGCATGTGCAATGTGGCGGATCCTGGCAACTGACAGACAGCTGACCATGTCAACCAGGCTGGATGGGAAACTGTGGGAAATTGTCTGTCCATAATGCTAGGTAGGTTAATGTGGTCAGAAACAGGGAGAGGACAGGAAGGACCAGGTAAAGTAGAGGACAGGAGAAGTGGTCAAAAACTAAGAAGAGCTAGTGAGTAAGATCTGTGTTGGTACTTCAGGAGCTTTGCTGACTGTAACACCTGTCAGGGAAGCACAATTGTGAGAACTCACCGATGGAGCACCAGCAGGGTACTAAGGAAAAATTTGCAGGCAAAAATGTTTGTGAGTAAACTGATTTAAACAAATTAACCAATAAAAAAGCTCAACACTGAGGCCTGTTCCAGCAACATTCAATCAGATAAGTTCTGTCTGCACACTCTTGCCACAAGGATGCAGGGGAACCCTCTCTAACAAAAGATAGCCTGGTTTAGTGCTCAAGTTATCCAACAAAACTTGATTTGGCAGGTCTGAAGCTAGTCTATGCTACAGCAAACAAAGTACAACAATTTCAGTAAAAAGAGCTCAGATAAGCAGTGATATAGTAAAAAGTCCACAATACAGTGAAAACTCCTACCTAGGTTTTGTAGAAATCAGCGGATGCCTTGGATTGATCAGATAAATACAGCAGAGCAGTAGCTGATCGCCACACTCTATAACGCTTTGTTAAAGCAAGTACAAACTGTGCAAAAGCAGTGTTTATGTAGCAAATGTGAATAAATTGATTTAAACAAATTAACCAATAAAAAAGCTCAAAACTGAGGCCTGTTCCAGCAACCTTCATTCAGATGAGTTCTAACTGCACACTCCTGCCACAAGGGTGCAGGCGAACCCTCTCCAACAAAAGATAACCTGGTTTAGTGCTCAAATTATCCAAACAGAACTAGATTCAGCAGGTCTGAATCTAGTCTATGCTACAGTCATGGTGCTTCTGTTTTTTCATAGAGCTGACTTAATGGAAACTCCTGCATTGTCAACGTTATCGAGCTTATTCTGCAATTTTAAATCCCAGAATGTGAAATGGCTTTTTAAAGTCTGCCCCTTCCGCATCAGAATATTGCTTCTGTGTACCTAAAATATTTGATAGCATGAAATAATGATAATTTAACTCCATAGAATGTACTGTCCAATGTGTGTAATGGCATTCCCTTTCTCCAAATTTTTAATGTGTTCATTAATGCAATGTAATTCCAAAACGTCTTATGTACTTTCTCTGCATAAAATTGTCCTCAAAGAGAAATTGATACACATACTTGTCCTGTAGCACAACAGTGCACAAAATCACTGGCTTTATGCTTGGTGCTCTTTGCAAGCTGAAAGAAATTATCATTGTGGTTAATGTGCTTAGCTTCTGCAGCTTTTACAGCAAAAAGTATCCTGGAGTCAAAACATTTCCTCCATGTCCATTGATATATATATATATATATATATATATATGTATATGTATATATATATATATATATATATATATATATATATATATATATATATATATATATATATATATATATATAAACATTTTGTTCTTTCACAAATAGCAGTTTTAAAATCTGACTCTCCAGAAAACAAATGTCACAATTTGCATGGAATTTTGTGCAAAGGACTGCTAAATGACCTTGAGCAAGTCATTTAACCAGATAATGCATTAAAGCAAGTGAGAATTTAGGCTAGGCTATTCAGTGGTCTCCTGGACTTCATGCATACTAATGACCTATAAAGCTACCGAAAGTCCTTTACTCTTGGCCTATACCAAGTGTAAAAGAGGGAACAGAAAGTCCATATTCAGGAAAGCCCCCAAGCAGATAACTAATACACTAAGGATATACAAATATTCCATTCCCTTGAGTTCTTGTAAGCAACTCCTATTAGCAGAGAGTCTATCACTGCCTCAGTAGCTTTTAAGCAGGTGGATTATCCATGTTATATCACTTATAAGAATGCAAGTGGAGCTCCTGGGATCAGAGGTGCCCAATATTTTAGCACAATTCAAAGCTTCCTAATTCCTATACCCACCCAACCAGTGAATCCTTAGCCTACCCCACCCAGTTTAGTGGTGATTATTGTCAGTGACCTACATATTCCTCATTTTTGAACTAGTCAGACTGTCCTTAAAAGCCCCACATTCAGCTAGGTAGAGATCAGGCTGTTTCCCTTAACCAACTCTTCCTCTTAGCAAGTGTCTCTCTGCAGCTAGAACGTCATTGATTGGATTCAGCTATTCACAACCCATCCATGGAAAAGTGATTACTCTCTTCAGTCAAACAGCTGTACATCAATCCATCATAATTTCAGCAACCTACCTGGTGTGGTAGTGGAAAACAAGGACCCTTCTTCACCACATCAGCAGGTCTCACAGTCTGCCCTCAACATCCACACAGTGCAGGTGTGGTATATTGTTCTGCTCTCCTAGTGGCGCCCAATGCACATTCTGTTGGTTTGCAGAGTGAATATTTCCAGAAAGTTCATCTTAGGACTGCTGCATGATGTAACCAGGTAAGGGTCAATGATGCCCTGCACAACTGCACTGCAAAGTGCCCCACCACTTTTTCACATAAATCACCAGTTCACCCCTGGAACATTATCACTGAGGCGAGACATGCGAACAGTTTATATAGAGTCAATGGCCTGGCTTTTATGAATCCTTCAGAATACAGATAATATTTAAACATCATGTTAAACATATTGGTCTTCAATTAATTTGATCTTTGGTGTCTTCCTTTAACACATCCACTCTAGACTCACTTTTTTTTAAAAAAGAAAAATACAGTTTACCTTTATTGACCTCCAACTGGCATTGGCCTTTTCACAATATCTTAATTAAACCCTAATATGGTGGATAGAAAAAAATAAGTAAATCTATGACATTAGGTAGGATACAGTCTTAAAATCCTAATCCTTCAAACGGTTAGTGCAAAAACATAATCATGGAACTACTGTGGTGCCACTTCTTAATCTACTCACACTGTGCACCAGGCCCTCCCACTTGTACAACATTCATATGCCTATCTTGTCACATCCAAAGGTGACATTTATAGTGACATTATACACTAAATATCTATCTGTCCAATCAGACTCATGCATAATCTCATATATGAGATGGATGCATTCCATTGTATTTGTTACATTACCTTCTCTTATAATAAAGCAACACATCCCTTTATTAGTTACCAAATGAATCAGTATCTCAACTTCATGTTGTCCAGTTCCATAATTATGTCCCATATTTCCACAGATTACATTGCTGTACACATTATGCATAACCCATATTTTGCATAAGGCATAATCATTTAGCTCAGTTGGATTCAAGTATCCTGAAATAATATTATACCTACCTGTAACCATTGACAATTTGTTCTCTGCTTCCCTTTGACATTCCTGCATATCCTCAATCAAGTATCTGGAAATCCAATGACAAGTCAATTGTCTGATGATACCTTAATGTGAACGCCCCTCTTTCACCCCCAGCCAAGGTATTCAAATCTTATTATCCTATATTATTCTATATTTATCAGTTTTCTGTTCATGTTATATGATCTTCCAGAGCACCTTACTAGCTTCAGATGTCTGCATTTATAGGCTCCTACATATCCTTGTACAACACTATGCAGGCATCCTCCATGTGTCAACTGACAAGGCCTTCCACCCCAAGAAGACACTCTCCTCATCATAATACCTGACTACACCCTATAACACTCATGCCTGCACTGTTCAAGCATGCTGAGTCTCTCATTGTCAACTTATTTTGTTTTGTTTTGTTTTTTTTTTAATTTTATCCATTTGTTGGCTGGGTCAACCCAGTGGGCACAGTTGCCCCATTTTAGGGGCAATGTGGGAGCAGTATCTGGTTAAGTGACTTGCTCATAGTAATATAAAACAAAGGTGGAAGGAATCAAATGCTGTACCCTGGGCACAGCATTAACTGCCCAAGTCCTCTAAACCAATTGCCAGATAAACCCCCTGCTCCTTCCCTTGCTCCCTTCCAAAATATTTGCCAGGTCTACCTATTTTCATAATTAATGGGATACACAGCAAATATGTATCTGCTACTTCCAATAACTACTAAATAGAAAGCTAATTATTTACTCTTTAGCTCAGGCAACCTTTTTTAATCCTTTGGACTAAAAAAAAAAAACAATTTTACACAGCTGGCCACCCAAAATAGGGAAAAAAAGAGTTAACTTACTCAGGTATCATCTAAACATGAACTCTCTGTCATGACTTGTTTCCATTATAGATATTGGGCCTGATTCATGAAGGCTTGCATGGACTCTAAGAGTAGAGTAAGACTCCAGATATCCAATATGTCTGCCGAGCGATCCAGCAACAGCTGGCAGGGGTGTGCATGAGAGCTCCTAAAACTACTCTTGCACGGACAGTGTTATGTTATGCAAATTACCTCATTTGCTGCTGAAAGCTATGTAAATGAGGTAAATTTGCAATCCAGGAAACACTAACCTGTCCGAGTAAGAGTAGAGTTATTTGCAGAAATATACTCCGTTGGTAATGGAGTACCGTTCTGCAAATAGCAAAACGGAGCTATGACAGCTCCAAATAAAGGATGCATCCAGTTGAGGAAGCATGCCAATGGCCAAATATAAGGCCATTGGCATTTTAATCTGTTGCAAAATATTAAAAATATTTTTTTCCCCCGATCTCCAATGTTTAAGCATAGCGCAGTGCAGCGCAAACGTGCGGCACTATAAAAAACAGAAAATAAAAACAAAAAAGCCAAAAATTGGCATTTTATTAAAAATATTCCTCTGCCATGCAGGTGAATGGCAGGCTGAAGACAACATGGCTACTGAGTAGTGGTTGCTAAGGGGGGGAGCTCAGTTTGAGAGCTGTAACCAAGCATTGGTAGGCAATCCTCTGAAAATGAGGATAAGGATAGTGAATCCCAATTTTCCCTGCCATGTGAACCATGTCCCTAGAGTGTAAGTGTAGGATTAGGGGGGGAGTAGTAGAGTAGAAGATAGATGACATCATGAGGGGTATGTATGAAAGACTGTAAGCTTATTGGAGCAGAGTGGCATGTGTTTGCTGTGAGTTACTCAGGACTGGAAGGGGCGTGTCTACAGTTGTCTTAACTGAAACCCAGAAACCGAAGGTGTACGCCATGGATATCACTAAAGTTTCATGCAAAGATGCTTACATTGTGTGCATGTGTGTGTGTGCCTGTAAACCCGTCTAAGCCTGTGTGCGTGTGTGTGCACCTGTGTAAGCCTGTGTAAGGCTGTCTAAGCCTGTGTGCATGCATGTGCATCTGCCTAAGCCTGTGTAAGCCTGTGTAAGCCTGTGTGAGTGCATGTGCGCTCGCGTGCGCGTGTTTGCGCTTGTTTGGCGGCGCTGCCCCCTGTGGAAACAGAAAGGGAAAAGGAAGGAAAAGAAGTAGTAGGAAGTTAACCAAGGAGAACTAGCAGAGCTGCCAGGTGAAATCAATCAGAATCAACCAATTACACAGGCAGTATACTAGCCCAGCCCAGCCCAGCACTTAAAACTCTGCAAACAACATTCCCCCTTGTTTTTCTCAGAAACACTGCAACACTGCAGTCTACAGAGAGAAGTGAAAACTTAAAAAGTTTAACTGAGACAAAAAAATGTTAGGGGCTGCCATTGCTATTATAAGGCATCATGTGCAAGATGCTGAGGGTGGTGCCATTGCGAATGCTGCTGAGCAACCCACAGTGAGGAGACGGAGAAGAGTGTACAGACCCAGGGTAACCTACCAGGGCTACATGAGCTGGAGATAGTGGAGTGCTATAGAGTGGACAGAGACCTCCTGCAGCAGATTGTTGAGCTGTGCAGGCCACACCTCACACACAGAACCAGCAGAGGGGAACCCATTCCAGTGGAAACCAAGGTATGTGTTGGCCTAAGAATACTAGCAACAGGTACCTTCCAGAGACCAACTGGTGATATGATGGGGATTTCACAGGCATCAGCATCCAGGGTACTGCACCAGTTCCTGAATGCCATGTCAGCTCATGTCGGTGATCATGTATATTTGCCCAATTCCCATGAGGTATTGGCCAACAATATGCATCTCTTCCAGCAAATAGCGGAATACCCTGAGGTAGTGGGTGCAATTGACTGCACGCACATACACATCAAAGCACCAGCTGGTGAGCGGGGTAGGGCCTACATCAACCGCAAGGGCTTCCACTCCATCAACTGCCAGATCATGTGCGATGCCCAGGGCATAATACTGAATGTGTGTGCTGGCTGCCCTGGGAGCTACCATGATTCCCATATCTGGCATCTGACCCAGCTGTACAAGACATTTGCCAATGGGGACATCCCTGATGGTCACCTAGTGGGGGATGCTGGATATGCACTGGAGCCGTGGCTGATGACACCCATCAGAAATACACACACACCTGAACAAGAACTCCATAATGAGGCACACGCACAAACACAAAATGTAATCGAGCATGTGTTTGGGATGCTCAAGTCAAGGTTCCAGTGCCTGGACACATCTGGTGGAGCCTTGCAGTACTCACCAACTACATGTACCCAAATTTTCATGGTATGTGCCATGCTACCCAATATGATACTGTGAAAACAGCTGCAGCAGGAACAGTATGGGGCAGGGCCAAACAGCCCCCCACCATTGCCAAGGCCTGCACAGGCACAGCATGACTCGGAGGAGGAACAACCTGAGCCTGCCCCAGTAGGCAGAAGGAGGCACGCCCAGTATGCCTTGGCCTTGGCAAAGAGGCAACGCATAGCACATACACTGGCTCAGTAGGAACCCTGGAAATTATACCTCTCTCTGACTTTCACATAAAATAAAAGGGATGCCTAACTTGACACTACCTGTTTCCACACATGTATAGGGAGTGTACTATGTGCATCCAACATAGGCAGCCCTGCAGCACCACCTGAGGCATGATTGCGATGTTTTAAGCAATATAAAGCAGTGCTAAGCAAAGTTTACCACTATTTAGTATATGTAAACAAAATTGCCCGCGCTAACTAGCGCAACGTCGGGCAACATTGAGCAATGTTGGGCAAGATTGGGCAAAGTTGAGCAAAGTCAGGTAAACATGCTCATATCTGCTTTACTGTTCTTTAAGCAGTCTGGTCTGCCCAGCATGAAAATAAAAGCAGTGACAGGGCTCGCACCCAGGATGCTGTGCACTATAGTCACAGTACTGAACCACTAAGCCATGACAGCATTTAACTGGCACCCACACAGCAGGACAATTGTACACTAATGCAAACACAAAGAAATGCTGTAGCATGCCCCTAAAGAGGCATATGGGTAACCTCCCCCACAGGCCTATGCAGACAGAGAACAGCAGGCCAGGTGGTGTGATGTGGGTTGGGTAGGCTAAGAAGTCGCAATCTAATATACGTGACAGTGGACGCTAAGATCTATAGTACAGTAGTATGCCTCAAGCCAGTACAATAGCCAACAGTACAGACTGAAATGGAGTACCTTACGTAGCAGTGCAGGCCTAGCAAATGTGTATAAGTGTTAGGTGAACCGCTCATCCTATGTACACCCACAGTAACAATCAGGTGTGCCCCCGGGTAGAAATGTACAAAGAATAGCTGTCCCCCCTGTATGTAGAAATGTTGATACGTCTATGCAAAGTGTCTCATGGAAGCCCTGCAGGCACAGCATGATCCCTGTTGATTTATGACACAAAGGTGAGCCCTGCTGTAAAAATACAACTTGATTTTCCACACACATATAGTATAAATGTCTATAGTGGCTGTGCTCACACACTTCAGCAAATGTAGTGGATTTCATTCAACATCACACTGAAAGGTCATACTGGGCATGCTCACACACACAGGCTAAATATGGAGGTGATAATAAGGGATCTATGGGCAAATGTGGTTAGTCATCTCTACTTCCAGAAACAGATTCACAAAGTGCTCAGAAAATCATGTTATGTGTTCACACAACCTGCCAAGGTCTGTGCATGTAGGTCAGAGGAGGTTCCCTCTACTCATCAGTCATCAGACCCGTCAGAGAGTACCACAATACACTTGCGATGAATCCGACTAGGCACCGTCAGCAGCTGGAAAGGCCACTGAAGTACCTCAACAAGAGGATTACTGGCCTCAAACAGTTGCCCTATGCAACAAGACTGAATTTAACTCAATCTGTACTCTGTTGCATACTGTCTACTCAGGAGATCTCTGCACAACAGACAGGTCCATGTCATGGCAACACTCAGGTCTTTTCTGAGTTACAGCACAATGGCACTAAATATACAGACCCAACTGATATTGCCACCATCCTGGCAGATAGGATCAGTGTTAACTTTACCCCCCTCTCACCCATGAAAGAGCACATCACTATAATGGAAGACTGCAATGTTGCTGTCATCATGGCTGCACAGGTAAAAAACACTCTCCAAAGCCAGTATCACAGCAGTCATGGGACCAGATAACCTCCCAGGCTGTGTTCTACACAAACCACAGAACAAACAGGCACCACACCAATGTACCATGTTCAGTCATAGCCACACCTCAGGCTTTGTGCCAGCTGAATGGTGCACAGCAGCGGTTATCCCACTACATAAGGCTGGAGACACCACGGACCCCAGGAACTAGTGCCCCATTAGCCTGATGAGCCTGCCCTTCAAGGCCATGGAATGTATCATCATACAACTTATAAAAATACAGTTGTAATCCCCAAACCCTGGACCACAAGCACGTTGGGTTTGTAAAATGCAGATCATGTCTCCTAAACCTGATAGATGACATTGAAGCAGTCACCAGAACCATAGACAAGGGTAAGGTGGTTCATACAACCTATGTAGTGCCTGGCATGGCTTACAACACCACCCCACACTCTGTAAATATAGATAAACCCACTAAACAAGGTATAAATAGCTATGTCACAAGATGGGTTGCCAACAGGCTTATTGACAGAACACACACTGTGAAAGTAGCAGACTCCATGTATGACTTTGGACCAGTGACGAGTGCAGTCCCACAGGGTCCAGTCCTGGGACTTGTCCTGTTTAGTATCTACTTCCCTGAAGTAAACTTTAACATGGAAGGTCTGTGGCTACTGAAGTTTCCAGATGACTGCAAACTAGGAGCCATAACTGTAAACACTAAAGATGTGGACATCCTACAAAAGGGCCTCACTGAAACAGATGGCTGTTGTAAAAGCCATGGGCTCAAGCTCAATGCCAAAATGTGCATTGTCATCCCCTTTGTTAAAAATTCTGTAGCCATGAACTGCAACATAGGCGGTAGTATACTTAACACTGAAAGTGTGACAAGAGACCTTGGGTCACAGGTGGACAGTGGACACAAATGTGATAATCACATCCCCACAGTAGTCAGGAAATCCTCCTATGTGGCACACCTCATCACAAAAGGTGTCTCGTGCAGAATAGAAGTGGACATTGTTCCCCTCTACTCATTACTCAGTAGAACCATAATAGAGTACAACGCCCCTTTTGCTATGTACCTCACAAGACAACTACAACAACTGGAAAGCTTGCAGCAATACCTCACAAAGAGCATTAGTGGCCTGAAATACATGCCATACACAGACCATCTCAAAATGCTTCAGCCGTACTCCCTTGCATATCGCCTACTCAGAGGTGTTCTCTGCCTAACATACAAAGCTATGTCAAACACAGAGCTGTTGGACATGCTCCACGTAAAACACTCACATTCCCTCTGATCTTTGGACCCAAAACCACGAGTGAAATACCAAAGGAAGGGGTGTATCCATTTACCTTATGCATATCCACATCTACAGGTTAGTGGCACAGTATGAGGCCTTGGAGACCATGCAAGTGCAACTAAAATTGGGCAAAGCTGCTTATCAGATCGTAGCCTGCTACAGATCACCTATCTTGTCTCAGGAACCTCACTCAGTAGTCCTGAGAACAGTGGAAAATACAAAGGTCCTATCAAACACCATTAAATGATGAGATTACAACTACCCAAACATTGAGTGGGAGAATTACTCGTGTACAACGTCCTTTGCCCAATGTTTCCTAGAGATTAAAAACCTCAAATGCCCTGAAACAGCTGGTCACCATGCCCACTAGAGGTGACAGCATACTGGACCTGATCATCACCAACATGGGGTACCAGTGTTCCACAACAGAGATAAACCCCTCGCTGGTAATATCAGATCATAAAGTAATCACACTAGACATCCACATCACCCCCCCCCCAGTCAATGAAACCACTGTGAAGACATTTTCAAAAGCAAACTGCACACTTCCCAAGACCAAAGTGGAAAGTTCCAAAGCCACCTTGCTATAGGATAATGCCATACAATCTGCCAAATAATTTACAAGTGCATCCTATGAGCATCTACAGGGATGCATTGATCGAGACATCCCAAATAAAATCAAGATGCACTCCTCCAAAAATAAGAAACCAATCTGGTGGTCATCACCCATAAATAAGCTAGACAACAGCAGGAGGAAACAAACACATGATAGAGCAAACTTCACAAAAGGAAAGGCATTACTGATCATTATTAGGAAGAAACAATGATCGCTCATAAAATAATCCAAGGCCAGTTTCTAAAGACAAATTGCCAAGGAATGTAAGAATAACAACCATAAAGCCTTCATTAGCTATACCAAACATGTAGGTGGTAACTTCCAAATATGCTGTCAGCTACTGAAAAATGGCAAGAAATACACTGAACCAACTTACACTGCCCACATCCTGGGGGACAGGTTCAGTGCAAACTCCCCCCATCACCCCCAAAAGGGCCTGTGTCCATCCCAGAAGAAAGCAGAGCCCCGGACTTCATGGACATGAAAGTAAAGACAACCCTCTCCAAAGCTAAGAGCACAGCATCAATGAGACTGGATGGTGTCTCAGGCTGCATCTTACACCAGCCCCAAAAGGAACTACACCCTCACCTACATTCACTGTCCAGACTCAATCATACCACAAGCTATGTACGCAAAGAATGGCATACACCAACAGTCATCCAGCTCCACAAAGGGGGTGCCACAACAGAACCTGGAAACCATTGCCCTATTGGTCTACTCAGCCTGGTCTGCAAAGCTATGGAGCAAATTATCATAGAACCCATAAACAGAGACATTGGGGACCTCCAGACACTGGACTCTACCCAACTTGGCCTTGTTAAAGGCAGATCCTGTCTCCTAAACCTAGTTGACTTATTTGAAGCAGTTACCAAGGACATAGATGGAGGTGAAAGTAGTCCACACAGCCCACCTGGACCTCTCTAAGGACTTTCTACACCATTCCCCACTCTGTCATCATGGACAACCTCACCAGCTTAAACATTAACAGCTATGTCACAGGATGGGTGGACATGTGGCTCACAGATCAAACACACATGTTCAGGGTTGCTGGTGCCATGTCCAACTCTAAACCAGTCACAAATGGCATCTCACAGGTCTTGGTCCTGGGACCTCACCTGTTCAGTAGATACTGCTCAGAGGTACAGGCAAGCATGGAAGGAGTATGGCTGAACAGGTTTGCAGATGACTGCTAAATGTGGTCCATAATCGACTCTATGGCTGACACAGACATCCTCCAGAAGGGTCTTACAGAGACAGATACCTGGTGTCAAAACAATGCCCTCAAGCAGAATGCCAAAGAATGCATAGTCATCCCCTTTGGATAAAACAAAGTGCACACAAATTACCACATAGGTGGTAATCCGGTATGTACGGAGAAAGTCATTATGGCCCTGGGGACACAGGTAGATAGTAAACTCTTCTTTGATGATCACATGGCCAAAGTGTTTAGACATTCCTTCTATGTAGCCCGTCTAATGTCACTTAATGTAACCCAGTTTGTCTAGTCTGATGATGTCACCATCCTACAAATATACCTGTGGAAAGGAGAATTCAAAGTCATGTGTATAGCATGTCGTGTAAATGCATACTCCTATAGTATCATGAAGTAGGTAGGTAGGTAGGGGTTTAAATCCCACATTTGACAAGTGTGTGTGATCTCCTTAGAGGGGATCAATGTTTTTGGAGAGTAGTAAAACACCTTAAAAGTGGTATACAAATCTTTCTCAAGTCTGATGATGTCACCATCCTACAAATATACCTGTGGAAAAGAGAGCACACAGTAATGTGTATAGCGTGTTGTGTTAATGTGCCCTTCTCTAGTATCATGAAGTAGTTAAGTAGGGGATTGAATCCTGCACTTGACGTTTGTGTGTGATCTCTTTGGAGAGGAGCAACCTTTTTGGAGAGTAGTAAAACACCTTCAAAGTGGTAAACTAATCTTTCTCAAGTCTGATGATGTCACCATCCTCCAAATATAAATGTGGAAAAGAGAGCTCCCAGTAATGTGAATAGTGCGTTGTGTTAATGTGTACTCCTCTAGTATCATGAAGTAGTTAGATAGGTGTTTGAAGCCTGCACTTGGTGAGTGTGTGTGACAATGTGTTGTGGGTTTTGCTTTTACTACTGTATGACAACAGTATGTGCATTGCACATGTCAGGTAACTGTGTGGCAAATACATATACGTACATGTGACCCCAATTATGTCATAGGTGGGAACCCTGCTTTCTCCATGAACACATCTGTCATCTTTGTCAGAGTGTGCTGCCGCTTTCCAGACCTTAGGTCACATCTGTATGCTTGTACAAGGCCAGCCACTGCAGTGATCCCTGGTCTAGGTCATCCATGTCACACACACACATTACGGTTTCTATTGAATTGTGTGAGTGAGGGTTTATGGCTGAGGTATATTACAGACCTCTTCAAATGCAGCAAAGTCCTTCAATGATGGCTATTCATTATAGGTGTACAACAACCTTTGTGGATATGCATGCAGACCCCTTATTGCTTATGTGATCCAGCGAGGGATTTCTAAATACCTTTGGAAATGTGATTACCAAAGTAGAAATGACGTAACACTTGCCTGCATGTACACATCGGTACCTGTTCAACATGTTGGTGGCTACTACCTATGTGGTACTGTGGGGATACTATGTTTTGTAAAGGTGGATGACTATGCTCTGGTTGGCTTATAGCTTTACAGCATGGGTTTGACAACAGGTATCTGTCTGTATGATATCCTTGTGGAGGATGTGTGTGTCATCTGGAAAATGCATTATAGGCCACAGTATGCATTTCCAGACGTGGATGGACATATCCCTACTGTGATTGCTTGTACCTAAGAGAGCTATATGGCAAACAGGAGTGGTCTCAGGAATGGGTGCAGGTGAATACCACTGGTTACTGGCATAGTATAGTACCTTGTCTTGTGTCTTTTGGCTTTTCCCAGTTAGGGGTTGCCACAGCGGAACTCCGGTCCGCTAATGATTGGCAGTAGAGTCTTACGTGCTGGCTTGCCGGGCTTAATGCGCAACCTTCAATGAAGGAACGCCCATTCACGCATGTCGCCACACAGAAGATGCTCTAACTGAGAATCAAACGGGCAACGTCTAACTGTGAGGCGACAATGCTACCACAGCACCACCACCGCAGTATAGTACCTGAAGGATCCAAATATTACTGTGTGTCCTACATCTGTGTGTCAGTTTTCAAGACATCATCTAACGATTGTTTATGGTCAGGCTGTTGAGGTTATGTATACTACCAGAATGCAAAACAATGACAGATAGTAACAGTATTACCCACAGCACAGTGTCAAACCATGTCATACACACATGTGTACTCAAGTTCCAAAATTTGTGTAGTACAATCCATACTGGCCACCAATAGAAACTATGGAGTGTTACTGTGTAACACAGGGCATGTCACCCTGCCCATGTGTCCACTATGCATGTACATGCAGACAGTACACCTCCACCATGTTCACAAATGTACACCTGCAAATCTGTGCTACACACATCCCACACATAATGTCCACTCTCTAACACATGCTGCCAATACTACACACATCAGCCAAGTGGCACATGGGCGGACAATACACTATTGGAACTAACACTGGTGTAAACAATACTACATTGACAATCATAGCTTTAATGCATCATGCCTGCTCAGCTACACCTTCAAGGATATCATTACATGCTACTGCTGACAACATGCTAACATTGCTATACTGCTGTAAAGTCACCCTGTGCATCAGCACCATGGTAGCCTGTTCCTGCATCAATGTTACAGATGGCAGGAGGTGGCACAGGTTTCATCATATGCACAGGGTGTGTTGTTGGTTTGCCAGAGGCCTACATTGAGCCATACAATCGACATGTATGTGTGTGTGAGTATGTATGAGGGCCAAGAGTACTGCTATGGGCCAATGTTGATGTAATGTGTGCGGGTATATTTTAGCCCTAGGTGTCTGTTTTTTATATGTGTGTGTCTGCATGCACACAGTTCCACCATGTGGCTGCCATATACAGGGATTTGTGGGATAGCCACAGACTGTACCTGCAAGGCTTTACAGATCACCGTCTCTGGCCATGGACACGGTACCTGTGCCTGGCAGGTGTGCTACTGACACTATCAGGTACTAAGCCAGACTGGGTACTATCCTCAGAGGTGGACAGATGTACACTGGACCCAGGTCCCTGCTGGGACTGTCCAGAGCCACGTACACGTGGTCTTCTAGGACGGTCTATGGACAGCCCACCTTCAACATTGCTGGGGCTGGTACTGACACTACGGGAGCAGCTGTGGCTTGAGGGATGTCCGTGGCAACTGCCAGCTACTGATGTTGCTGTCATACGTCCATGTCAACGTCTCAACCATCCCGCACTGTCCTGACACATGGACACGACATTGCGGAGGACATCTAATGTCTCACCCCAACGTCTATCAGTGACCTCAGTGTAATTACGGATGGCACCTGCTAGATCACAGATACTTACAATAACAGTGGTGTTATGTGCCCTCTGTGCCCTTAGTCTCTGTCTGGTGTACCGTTCCATATGTGCCTGTGCCTCCATGACAGCCTGGAACATGTGTGTGGTTGTAAGACCTGTGGCATGTCTGCCAGGGGCATGATGAGCAGCAGTGCTCCGATGAGAACCCCTGGACATCTGCCTATGTGGTACCCTTCCAGACATCTGGGTATGCCTGCTGTGTCGGGATGCATATGCCATAGATACCACACTGTCCTGGCCAATGTCGACTGTACACTGTCCCTCAGCTAAGGGTATTGGTGATGGATATATTGGCAGTATGACTGTGTGCATGGATGGGCTAGAAACTTGTGTTCTGTCGATTGGTGGCCCAACAACAGACCCTGGCAAACATGCCTGTGCCTCAACACACCTATCCTCATCATCACTATTTTGCTCAGTGACATCAGGTTCCCTGCTGCAGTGAACCAGCCCAACCTCAGCACTTGTGAGAGGAAGACAGGAAATACACTTTATGACCTGTACATGATGTCGGAACACATGCACACATGCACACATGAACACGTACACATGAACACATGCACACATGAACACATGCATACATGAACACATGCACACATGCACACATGAACACATACACACATGCACACATGCACACAAAAAAACTCCTCACTTAGACACACACACACACACACACACACACACACACACACACACACACACACACACACACACACACACTACCAGCAATCCAGAACATACTCAATAGCGGTTGATGGTTGATAGTAGGGTAAAGTATCACAAGCCAAACAGTCATATCACACATGTCAGCATGCAGGACATGTGTTGCTCAACAGCATGCAGTGCGTGTGTAGACAGCCCTTGCTAATAACAATATACATGGCTCTGATGCATGTGTGTTGTTGTTCAGTGATTGGCCTCACCCTGGAATGCAATGTATACATGGACACAATATTGCTGTGCAAGTATTGAAAGCTCTGCAATGTCCTGTGCACCATCACTCACAGGTATACATACCATGGCTGCATGTTCATGTGTATCTGTGTGTCACATAGATATACATTTCTGATTAGAGCATCTGTGTCTTTAGCAGATAATTGTGGACACAGGTTTAGCACATGCATGCTATGTATACACACAGGATGAGTGGTGCATGTATACCTGATGGAATACCATTGCTCAACATAGCCATTGTACAGTGGTTATGGTGAGTGTAGGCTATATTGTGTACATGCCAGTGCCAGCCATGACATGACATGCTACAACACAACTGCAACATTAAACATCACACATACTCAATGTGTGTCATGTGACCTATACACTCCATAGCATTACAAGACATATATGTGTCACTTTGTACAAATGGTGATTGCTATGCATATTGTGTATAGGTGCATATGTTTGCACACACACAACAGTGAGGTGCATAGCAATGAATGCTATGTGTAGTACTGTGGTTACTGTAACTGGATGGGGTGTAGTACCATGAGCCAGCATCATACAACATCATGTGGTCACTCAAGGCTACTAATGTGTGCCAGACCGGCACCTAGCATGCTGTACCTGAACTGCAGTACCATGGCTACAGTCACGATTTCACAACCAGTTGTTACATGGGTTTGTAAGGTGCCCAATAGGGAGCATTGCCTAACATGAATGTGTTATGTGTTGCAGAGTGTTGCACAGCCCTATGATAGGCCGCTACCCCTCAGGTATATTATGTGTGCTGTGTGGATGACATTTGGGATACTGGAGTGTGACCTTACAGCGGGTGCCTGAATACACCATATGTAGCATATTAACGTGTACTGTGTATGACAATGTTGTGTATGTTGTGTGCATGTGTATTGAATCTGCCTATCCAATGTCCACTACAGTTTTGCCACAATTGTGTGGGATGCTCTGTGAATTGCATGTGTTTGAGGCAGCTACACACGTTACTGGGATGTGCCTAGTCTCACAGCAAACATGCACAGCATGCATTATGCGTGGGTGTGTTACCTGTACATGTCCTACACCTCACCTATGACATGCACATATATCATGCAATATTAAATGTAGAACACACTCACCAGCATGGGTCTGTTGCCTTGCTGTCACACCAGAGGGACCTACAAGGATATGAGACAGTTTGTCAGTGGCAACAACTGTGGTATTGCTACTGTGGGTTTGCAATCTTACAGTAGTGCAATGGTTGACAGTCACAGGCCTACAGATTATGTTCCAAATTATCAGTATTGCACAACACCAGGCTCCACATCTTCTAACTACACAGTACACATCTCACATATGTATGATCTACCAATAGAGGTAACAGTAGTCTACAGATATGCCATGTTACCTGCATGCTCCGTGTCAAATCGCTGGGTGGCTCTGGCCTCCATGATGATACATGTTTGCTGTTGTTGTTGTTGGTCAAGAGCCACCAGGCTGAGGAGCAACTCCTCCACTCTGGTGAGGGTGGGATGGATGGCTACCCCACCACCTGTGGCAAGCTGTTGTCTACGGACATCAGAGGCATGCTGCCGGACATGTCTAAGTAAATCACTGTAGTGATGGTCTACCTGCTCATATGTCCAGTTATGCATGCCTATGTCATTTACCCGACGGACAACATCTTGCCACAGTGCAGTCCGCTCATGCTGGTCCTGGCTGGTTCTTGAGAACAGCAGGGTGTAGTGCTGAATCAAGCTGGTTGTGATCTGCTCATCCCCAGCTGGGCTGTATGTCTGATTGCGATAGTGAGCCATGACCCTGGAAGACAATGAAACAATATGTGTGAGCAAGTCATGTGGCACACTTAACATTCTAAAGTACAGATATCACTGAACTGCCATATATATAGCAACCTATTGGCTGTCAGAGGATACACACTTTCAATACCACATATCAGTGCTCATACCACAACTGCCTGACAGTGCCTGGCACGCTCTATATATCAAACCATGTTCTGCACTGCAACAAAGAGAAACCAGTATGTAAGGCTATACAACAGTACATGTCACACTGTATGTGACACAATGCACCATCTAGCCACAGGAGGTATATATCAAGCTAATGCATAATGAAATATGTCATCCATTGCGATGATTGTAAAGTCCATTTACAGTATTACCAGTATACCACACTAGTTGTTGGTGGCAAACCCCTGCCTAACATATGTGCACATTCATTAGTATAGGTGGCATACTGCTGTACTAGACTATACATGTTACTAGCTATGCACTTATATCCTGTAACACACATATGACCGAGGGCATGTTACAGGCATACCCACACATACATCACACATACATACAAGACACAAAGGTATGGCAACCCAGATGAGCTTTACCTGTGTACCATACAGTACTGTGTGTCAGTACTTACAAAACATTATGCCTGAGGTATGTAATCTGTGAGGACTACAGGGAACACACATAACAGTGTTTCCAAGCAATGTGGACATACACCATACTGTGCTGTTTAGGCATACAGCTTCAGGTAGTACTACAGTTCATATGGGATTTGGATTCACCAGCAATACCAATCAATAAGCATACATGTACTGCTTTAGCCTACAATGGCACACCCCAGTCCACACCAAGGGACTATGTCAGATCATATGCCATACTGCTTTTTCTGCCTAGCAATAGCATACACATATTTTGCTGGGATCAGAGCTAGGACACAAAATAGCATGACGGAAACAGTTTCCCACTAAGCTATCACACATTGACAGAACCTCGACACATTCGCCAACACATTCACCATCACACTCAGTCAACCTCACATAGCAATTATTGCAACAAGTACATGTGGGTGTGTATCGGTTCATAGGTAGGTAATAGGCTATTGTGTCTAGGGCCTATAGAAGCCTAGCCATACGCTACCCTGGCCTTTGACACACATGTAATCTAATTTCACGTCCCCCTGTCCAGCAGAGCCACAGAGGTGATTCCTGGTGTGTATTTCCTATCTCCCATCCAATCATCAGGATTATTCATGACGACTGCTAATGAAAAGCTTGGTTTGCTATTGATAGGTGGTTTGTTCCCGAGTATGGGATGTCTCTGAGATAGGAATCTATCCCTCCAGCATGTTCTGTCTATTGAGGTGACACGGTTTAGGTCCCTAGAGCATGTAGCTGGTAGGGATTGTGATCTGTTTACGTGGAGCATGTCCAACAGCTCTGGGTTTGACATAGCTTTGTATGTTAGGCAGAGGTCACCTCTGGGTAGGCGGTATGCAACACAGTCTAACTGTGGTTTTGTGAGATGGTCTGCATAGGGCATCTGTTTGAGGCCAGTATTACTCTTTGTGAGGTATGTCTGTGGCCTTTCCAGTTGCTGTAGATGTCTTGTGAGGTATATACCACATGGGGCATTGTACTCTATAATGGGTTTTATGTGTGATAAGTAGAGGGGAACACTGACCTATATTTCCCTGGATGACACACCATTTGTGAGGAGGTGTGCCACGTAGACAGATTACATGACTAGTGTGGCACTGTGATTATCAAAGGGGAGACTACTGTCCACCTGTGTCCCATGGTCTCTTATCACACTTTCGGTGTTAAGTAGACTATCACCTATGTGGTAGTTCATGGGTACGGAGGTTTTGCCAGAAGGGATGCCAATGCAGTTTCAACATTTTGCTTGAGTCCATGGCTTTTTCACCAGGCATCTGTTGCAGTAAATATGACCCCCTCTCTCTCTCTCTATATATATATATATATATATATATATATATATATATATATATATGTATATATATATATATATATATATATATATATATATATATATATATATATATATATATATATACGGGTACCTATTACTTGATCGACAAGTCAAAACAGCGGCACTCACATGTTCGACTCCACATCATCGACACTTCATAACATCAACGTTTCAGGTAAGCGATCTTCCCCCTCACAGGACCCATGGTAGCACTCGTTTCTGTCTTTTAACACGTAAGGTTTACGTCAGTCTTCAAAATGTACCGTAACAGCATTGTCCTTACCTTCTTAATAGTGAAACGAGTGCTACCATGGGTCATGTGAGGGGGAAGATCGCTTACCTGAAACGTCGATGTTATGAAGTGTCGATGATGTGGAGTCGAACATGTGAGTGTCGCTGTTTTGACTTGTCGATCAAGTAATAGGTACCCATATATACACATCCATATTAACATCCATTGGTGTACATATATATATATACATATAGGCACATATACAGTCCACCTTTCATGGTGGGAATATCAATTATGCGAAGCTTGTGAGGTATACAATTATGTAATAATATTGCACAGTGTTGTGCGGAATGCACTGAAATTGTTCTCAGCCCATGTAGCTTTAGCAGGTCTCACTGGCTGCAACACTGCAAACCTGACAAATCATACCCACAGCATTTAACCACCACATGTCATATACCAGCACTGTATGCTGTCTTGTTTGCCACACACTACAACCTACATAGAAATATGCACATAACAACCTTCACCAACATATATATGTCCACCCTTCACAAACAGTTGCAGTATGTCCCTTGCTCTATGCACATGTACAGATGCTAATATATCTGACACAGACAGATCTCTCCGTATGTGTGTGCCATACAAACACACGGTCCACACTGTTGTAAGTCCGTGGACCTCATGGCTGACCTGTTGGGCCTTGCTGCAACATGAACAGGTGTCACATGTGAGCACACAGTAATATTAGATGGTGTATATATAGCTGCAAATGCTAGATTAGCATACTAGCCTGGTACAGCTGTTGCCAATGCTAAGCTACACGTTAATATGACTATCATGCATTTGTTACTCTGTCACATCCATGTTTATATAACTGTATGCGCTACTCCCCCAAACAGACATTGTACACACTACTGTACAGAACACAGATAACATGGACCAGATGTTTGACATTTAATGCTGAACTACATATGTCACAGTCATATCCCACTGCACACAGCTACACACTGATTTCTCCATGGCAGTAGTTATGGAGGGCATCTGTGCATAGATATGTACTGCTGCCACATATGGATGGATGATTCAAAGTATGTAGAGTACTCTTCAAAAACATCTCCTACATGCCAGTAAATACATATCTGTTACATACATTTCCTTTGTATGTGTTTGTATTTGTCAGTTCCGTGTGTTTTGTATATATATTTTTTAAATATATATTTTTTTTAATATTTTTTAATATATATATTTTTTTTAATATCTTTTTTTTCAGTTGGTATTGCTGTTGCTCTTGTTGATGTCGGTGTCTGTCTGTCTGACTGTGTCTCTCTCTCTCTCTCTTTCTCTCTCTCTCGCTCGCTCACTTTCTCTCTCTCTCTCTCTCTCCCCGTAGCTGCAATGAAATGATTGCATGTGTGGACAGCAAGTACAGCCTGCTTTTATAGGTATCTACGCATGTGCATGTGATGGCCTCTGCACCAATTGGTGGCCACCATTTGGTAATTGCATGCAGCCTGCTGTGTGGTATTTGCAGTACTCACTGTCATAGCAACCCAATGTTATAAATTGCTAGGTAAGGTAGGCGTAGCCCTTTCAGTTTTCCAAAGTGGGGCTCATGCTTGTTTGTTTTGGACACCATTGTGTAAGTCAGAAGGTTGATATACTTCTTGTATCTGAAGTTAGGGGTGTAGCCAGTGGTTTGAATGTTGCACTCAGACCTGAATGTTGCCACTTCCAGTACACAGTTGTCAGTGTAGAATTGCACTCACCCCTACAAATGCTAACACAAGATACATGGGAGTATGTAGTTTCTTTTCTACTTATACATTTAGCTGCCATACATACGTAGTTATTGAGATGTATTCATTTGGCACATGAACTGTTTGTGAACTGCTATACTGCGAATATTAATGTACTCACTTCTGCACAGTTGGTGCTTTTTTATTGTTGACATTAGCACAGGATGCTCATAAAAACTGGGCAATTCCAGTACTGAGTATGCCTACCTACATCCTTGGTGGACCCTGAACACACAGGTATTTTGTACATTTGGGTGGGGATTGTCCTGCTATGATACTGTGTGGGGGTTGTAAAGTGCTGCTGTAACATTATTTACTGCTAGAATGTCTGGTTCTGTTATCACAGTCATGTAATGCAATTCCACAACAACTGCTGGTAAAGTTCCACAGAACAGGTTTTGTGTTATGGCATTCCTGTCTTTCCTTTACATTCACTCATTCTGATGCATGATATATATATTTCAGCAACAACCTGCTGTATATCTACTATGGCTTAGTGGTACTTTATGCAGTCTAGTGTGTCCAAGGTCCAGGGTTCGAGACTGCCAGTGGTGTTTTATTTTGCTGCTGAGCAGAACAAGGGCCCCTGACATGCAGGGTGACTAAGGCACTTTTAAGCAGTTGTAAGCGGGTTTGCATGGGTTTGCACGAAGCTTAGCAATACTTAGCTAAGCGCACACAAGCGCACTCACGCAAACCCGCTAACTACTGCTTAAATGTGCTTACTCCGGCTAACCCCCACGCACATTTCTTTGAAAGAAAAGAAAATGGGGAGATAGGAAAGTGGTGAAAAAGGGGCACAAAGAGGGAAAGACAGTAGGGAAAACAGCTCAAGATGTGCAGGATGGGTGTAGGGAAGGTCCATAGCTGCCCATTTCTTTAACAGCAACAGCTGTGCATATGCTAGTAATTTGGAGGGAAATTTGAAACCTTCCACCCCTGAGAGAGGGGTGAGGGCAACAAAGTATGTTGTACTGCTAATTAAATATCAGTTTATGTGTCCATCGGACATGTATGCAAAATGGGCAGCTATGTATGGGGAGTAATTTTTTTTGGGGAGGAGATTGCCCTTTTTTTTCAGGTGAGAGTGGAATGTGGGGTAGGGGAAGCAGGTATATTTGGGGAGGTAGGTTAGGGAGGTAAACAGACAAGACAAACAAGATGCATACAGGGGCGGAATATGACACGTGGTGGGTGAACAACATTGATGGGGAAGGATGCTTGGAAATCGCAAGCCCATGAGCCCACATATGGCAACAGTGGAACTAAGATCCCCACCCATGGGCAATCACCACTGCACCTTCACAGCCCAGAGGGTGGCTGTGCTGGGGGCTGTGTAGGAGGGGCAGGCTCACCTGTGAATAGCGCCACATGTGCCTCAAGCTGGCATAGAGGATCAGCAACTGAACGCTCGATCTCCCTACGCACCACAGCCCGGACCATTCGGAGGGTGATAGGTGGCCCTTCTCCGGCCACACTTGCAGGGGGTAATGAGCCCCATCCCCTGCAGTGCTTCCACCTGAAGGTGGCACAGGGCCAACAGAGGAGGAGGTCCCGGGCTGGGCACCGGACCTACTGGTGCCAGGTGCCATCACCAGCTGAGGTGGGACAGGTGGGTCCGCTGGGACTGGCCTCCCCATACATTCTATGTTTAGGAGGATTTAATAACAATATGGGTTGGTAACAGCCAACAGCATTCTAAATTAGTTGTAACAGCATGCAGTAATATTCCCATTAACCCAACACACCAGAGTTCCAACAGTTGAACAGCAAGCATAACACATGCATATATAGAACAACAGTGGACATTCCAACAGCATGCAGGATTGATTGTTGGCAACAGGCCACCATGATTGTGGTATTTGAACAGAGCACATGCATCAAAGTAAATGCAGATATTTATAAACCAATAGGACATAAGTCCCAACAAATGTTTTGAGATTAGACATACCCATTGAGGTGTGGAATTGCATTGTTTATGCAGATACAGTAGGGTGTAAAAAGATACCTCCATTAACAACTTATATGTACTTATAGTTTACACTACATTTCTGTTGACTGCAGGTACATATCCCCTACATGTCTTATTACACTAGGCGATGTCCATTAAATTGTGAAATGGGTTTTGCTAGTTCCTTATATACCTGACCTGTATCTAACATACAAACTGTCCAGGAAGCAGATGTTACTGCTACATATTTATATATTTTTTTTATATTTATATATCTACATATCTGGATGTGTTCAGGTGACATTATCAGTTATGTTTTAACAGCCCCCTACATTTCTATCAGCACACTGACATTTCTGGGGAACACAATAACAAGCTACTCATGTGCCAGATTTACCCATACATGCCAGCCAGGAACCAACAGTTTAGAACTGTATATATGCTTAACAGCTACTGGCACTCCCTTCATCCACTTTCTATGGGCCTACCCAAGTGTGGGTTGACAGCACTTAATACAACAGTACTATTTCCATAATGCAAGAGTACAACAACATTTCAAAGAAAGTGACACAGACACACCCCAGGAATTATACCTTTATTAATTACATTACACACTTTTCTAGAGGCTCTCTCATTTATTTGATATATCAGTGCATGCAGAAGACTCATTCAAGACATATTATACCTTTATTAATGAGTTACAACACTCTTTTTCAGGCTCTCTCACTTATTTTATATAACCGTACATGCAGAGATGTTATTCAAGACTTTTTATACCTTTATTATTGGACTACAACACTTTTTTTTCAGGCTCTCTCACTTATTTTATATAACAATACATGCAGAATAATTACTAACCTGCCTGGTGATGCAGCCTTAGGAGCCTATCTGCATAGGCTTGCTGATTCGCAGCACTGACACCTGCAGCTGTGAAGTAAATAAAGTGATATTGAGACATACCTATCCATAATATAGACTATGATAGCAATTCTTACATAATTCATTCCATGGTTACCAACTCGGTAGTGGGGCATTTTCCATCCCACGGGCCTCCTGTATCCACTGGTTTAGTCGGTCCTCCTTGTGTTCCTTCAAGTCTGAGTAGTGGTATCTGACCTGCTCACCAGTCCGAGGGATGCCTGTGGCACTGGTGAGATCATGTGTGAGATGGTTCCAGGCTTCTGCTTTGTATTCAGTGTCCTGGAACTGGCCCTGCAGGAATCTGGCATCATGATTATGGACGAGGAGCCAAACCATCACTTTTGACTCCTCAATGCCCCACCGTTGCGCTTAGAAGTGAGAGCCCTCTCCAACCCCAGCCATGCTGCCTGCAGATGGGAGCTACAACCAGTTATGGCAAGTATTCCCACCTATGGAGCTTAAATATGCCTCATTTCCTGCACTTATTTGTGATTGGCTGGTTTTGAAAATTCTCAGCTGAAAGCACACCTGCTTAGCACTGGGTAAACTTTCATTAATATGTATATGTGTGTTGAGAGTGCATGAATATCAAAAGCTGTCATGGCTTAGTGGTTCAGTACTGTGATTATGGTGCACAGTATCCTGGGTTGGGGGCCTGTCATTGCTTTTTATTTTACTACTGGCCAGACCAGCTAGGGGGTGTGGCTGTGTTTAGCCGACTTTGCTCAACTTTGCCCAATGTTGCTCTACGTTGCTCGACATCGCTCAACGTTGCACAACGTTGCTCGACGTTGCCCGACATTGTGCTAGTTAGTGCGGTGCGCAGCTATGCGCAAACATGTTTTGTTTGCGCTAGTTGGTGCGATGCGCAGCTCTGCGCAAAGCCATTGTGCTAGTTAAAGCAGTGCTAAGCTATGAGCCTTTATACTTAAATGTGCTTAATACTGGTAAACTTTGCTTAGCAGTGCTTCACATTGCTTAAGATACGTTACTTATGCATTCATCAGTATGCATAACCAATTCACCTTTATATATATATATATATATATATATATATATATATATATATATATATATATATATATAAAATATCGTTCACTACTACATAGGCCATTTCAATGCTTTTTACTAAAATTTAAAAGATAAATGTCAGGAATTATTTTTCTATACCGGTTTCCTACAAGAAAATAAAAAGGGGAGTGGTGAGACTCGAACCGGGAATGCCTCCTCTTTGTGCCAAGGCTCGACCACTGCGCTATTGCTATTTGGCTTAATTTGCATATAAGTTTCTTATTATCCTCTTCAATGTCTAAACTGCTACCTGTAGCTAAGCAATGGGCAAACCCGCGCAAACACGCACAAATACGGGCAGCTATATTGGGAATAATAAAAAAAAGGAAAGTTTTACATTTTAAAATTGTCTAGAGATTTAGAATGTGGGGGAGTGTAGTGTTGGGTATGTACACATTTGAGCGGACTCGCTCATTTCAGTTGACATTTGCAGATTGAGGGACTTGCAGGGGAGTGGATTTTTGGACTGCTCGGCAGTCTGACACGCCCCCTGCACTCGTGCACGCTCTGTGTCAGCCTTAGAGTTGAGTCAGCACACCCTCATGAATATGCATGGCACGCTGACGTCATCCTCTTAAGCTGCAGTTTCCGAGTAAGACTTATTTAGTCTTACACAGAGGATTAGTGAATCCCGGCCATTGACTCAGAATAGTATCACATAAAAAGTCTTTCTACAGAGCACATGAACAAGCTAAACAAATGCCAGTTTACACTAAATCAGCCTAGTCTTTCCAATTTTGCATTTAACTTCCCCTTATCTTTTCCATTTTACCCGTCTTATTACATTTTCCTTAAAGGTGGCATCTATAACTAAAATGATAGCTGCATTCTCACTTACTAATAATACCATTGACACCTACTCCTGAGTTTGTACTTTAAGTAATTTGTAAAGAAATGCATCCAGCCATTTACAAACTTGATGATTAAACTGGAATTAATAGTACACTTCTACATGTTCATCTGACCATCTAATAGGTTTATAGGATTATAGTTATATACTAGGTGAATGACTATCTGGGCCTTTATAAGCCTAGCCATGCAATCCAACCAGCTGTGCCCCTACGTATCACTGGCATTTATTGTGAGGGAGTATGTTAGGAAGCTTTTAGAGGTTATGTAGGGGGGTATATTAGTTTGGGCACTACTATCTGCCTATGTCTATCAGTGATATGGGGGCCAGACCCAGGGAGAATTTCCAATTTCCCATCCATTGGTCAAGATTACACTTAAATATTAAAGGGCTCTGCTTCATATGGATGGGGAGCTTGTTCCAGAGCATGGGATCCTCTGAGACACATATCTGTCTCACCAACATATCTTTTTATGTTACAATGAAAATGTAAATCCTTGGATCTAGTGGTTCTTATGCTGTTCATTTTGTGGATGTGCAAAAGATCCATCAGAGCTGAATCTGACGATACCTTGTATGCTGGGCATAGATCACTTCACTTGTAGATGACAGAGTACAGAGATAGTGCTTTAAAATGATCCATTTAGGATGATGTGTTTTTAAGACCAACAATCTGCATGAGTGAAGACTTGTTCAATCCAACAGAAAAAGTGTATCTCATAACTATGTAGAATAGTCATATTTAGAAGGGGAATAATTTATTAACAAAAACGTAAGTGTTTTCACAGTCAAAGGCACTTCTTCAAATATTAAGATGTTACAAAGCGAGTCTTTAAATGCATAAAAGTGATCACATGACAAAATCAATGTGACAAGCCTCATCGAGATAGAACAGGTTTAAAAGAAATAGAATAATTTAATCATGGAGATGCCAGGACTCATAACCTAATAATCCATTCAAACTCAGTTCTTCTTTAGTATTCAGAATATCGCTACCACTTGGAAAAACACTGATCACTTGTAACACAAAAAAACTTAAAATGATGTTCATTATCAGCAGACATCACATGTTTAGATAAAGCTTAAGTGGACTTCAATTGTCTTATATCATGATCATGTTCACTTAACCTCCCCCTAAAAGCCTTGTTGGTTTTGTCAACATAAAAAGATATACAGGACTGGCATTTTGCAAGGTATATAACATTCAAAGTGTTGCAGTCAGCATAACTATTACAAGTATAAATTCTATTAGTTACAGTATGTGTGAAGCTAGATGTTTTAATAAATTTGAGCAGTATTTAAAAATTCTACAAGGAAATGCACCAACATTCTCCAATAAAACAGCAATTGGGAGATACACATTTTTATTTTGTAATCAGCATTTTAGGGATACAAAATTCCTAAAAGCAAATGGCAGGGAGGGGCCAACAACTGATTTTGCTAGATTATCTGTTAGCAAAATAGGCCAGTTCAATTTAATAATATCACAAACATTTTTGCACTCCTGGAATATGTTAAAATAAACCTTAAAGGTTTATGAGAATTAAAACTACCAGTATTCACATCAGTTCCCTGAATTTTAATATCACGAAAAAAGGGCAGAAGCTGAGTCCTTAAGGCGCAATACTTCTGCAACAGTTGATTCAATAGATTGCATGGTGTATCTCTTTTGTAAAAATTAGTCCTTTCATTTATTAAATGTCCAATCCAAATCAGAATGTTCACTAATCAATCTAGACACTCGGAAAAACAGACTTTTCAAAATATTTTGGAAATTATACGATGGGTGCATACTGTGTCTATCAATATATGGTGTTCTTTTGTCAATAAAAATGATATAGTTCATAAGATATACTCAATAGCCTGCCCTACAAAAAAATCACAATTTAAACATACTGTCATAAGAGCTGGACACAGAATCGCGTGCTGCTATCTATATAAAACTGTCAAGTCAGATCACAATGAGGAAGAGGAGGAGCCAAGGTAGACGAGGTTCCCAAATAAAAAAAAACCTTTGCTGATGTGCAACTGGACTGGCTGATTTTGTTCTATCAATCCCTGCTTGTGGGTGGGCTGGGTACAAAATCAGGGATTATGACCTGGCACCAGGTGAACTGGGATGCTGGGACAGCACAGAAATCTGCTGTTTAAACTGTAAAGTCATGGCCATACCTCAGCACTTCAACGCTTTGTATCACTGTGCAAGATGACTGCTTTGCCATCTGCCACTGAAATTCTCCTGTGGTTCAAATGCATGTCGCAGAAACAAGAGCTCCAACTTCATTCCATGCTTTTGTAGTCTGTCTGCTGTGAAATCCACTATGGCCTCAGGGCAGTCCACTAGTCAAGCAATCTCCTGATAACATATGCAAACTTAGTTATTGAATGGGGGTCTATCTGGCAATCTTCAGAGGAATCATTATCTACAAACAGTGGCACTCTGAAAAAATAATAATAAATGTCCTTTACTTTATTTTTTACACATTCAGGGCCATTGCCTTTATCCCTGATTTGATACACACACTCAGTCCATGTTAAAAAGATATGTAGGTTGGGTTACTTTAAAGTGGACAAGACATATTTGTTTTTTGCAGTCAGGAAGATGGTGATGTCCATTAAGAAAAGTCAACATGTTACTTTGCTGGAATGTTTGAACATCCTCAGAGTCTTAATGATAGAATCTAAAATGGCTTGGTCTGTTCCACTGATGCAAGGAAGCATGCCCATGAATCTAACTACATTTTACCAAAATGCTTGATAAAACATCCAAGTAATTTGTCATTCCTCATATCTGTGCTCTGATCCAAGCACAGGCAGTACAATCGTGCCACATCCTGATGATCTTTTGGCTCCATTACTTGTCTTGCTATATACATGCAGCCTTTTTTGGTCCATGCTGCATACACTGGGCTACATGTGAATCTGTGAAATATCTCATCCTGAATTTTAAGTAGTGATCTCCAAAAATAAATGGTAAGCTCTGTTTGGCAAGTAGGCCAACAAAAGCTACTTCAGCTTCCAATATTCTCAAACTGCTTGCTATTCAGAAACCACTTTTACTACTTTCCTTGCAACTGCATGTTTGGTGCTCAGTTTGTAATTGACAGTGTCCATGTGCCACTGAAGGTCATTCCATCCTTACAATGATATTGGTAGTGCACATCTGGTAAAAGGCACACCCAGAACCCCACTTGCTTTTCACTCTCCATTCAAATGTATGTGCAATTGCTTCCTCTTCTCAGATGTACTATCTGTGGAAGAAGGAGAAACTAGTTTGAAAATGAAGCTTTAATTCGTCGAAAGTGTACTATGAAGTGATGTAACATTTTACATGGTGTGTGTGAATTTTCCATGACGATAGTCATGTTAATGCTAACTGTAATACTGGAGATGTGAGTAACTTAATCCCAAAAACTTTTACTCTCCTGAGTCACTTCAGTACAAGGTGGGAAAAAAGCTTCTCTTGCACCACCTTCTACTTGTTCAGCTTGAGGCATGCTGCTTGTTGTTCTGGTTCTACAAAATTAAATGAAACATATCAAAGCTTAAAAGGGGAAATGCAAAACAGTAGGCTCAATCCATAAGTAAACAAAATTACCCTTGCCTAAATAGTCTGAATGTTGTCAGAGCCCTGGGTCTGGGCATCACCACATACAGCAGTAATCACAACGTCCACTGGTCATCAGAAGGCAAACAATGAATGAGTTCCAGCCCAATGACTGTGTGTCCATTTACATATGTGTATGTGGGCACACTACATGACATATCTATTAATGTGTTTTTGTATGGCCTTGTCCATATGCGTGTGTATCTCTTGATAAAAAGGTATACCCTAAACCCAAGTGCCTTCTGTGCTTGGTGATATACAAAGCTGTTAAGCAGTGAAAAATAACTGGGTAGCATTAGTTATCCGGAAGAGGCAAGCTTAGCACAGACAGAAGAAAATAACTATTTCAGTGGGGTGTGGGGGTAGAGTACCATAATGCATTGCAGAATGTTGCCTTCAGGATAGTTAGTATCACATGTAGAATGCTGCACCACTAGCAGCCTACATACTTTCTTACATTCCCAATCACCTTCTCAAAAATCAAATTTAAAAGTATACTTCACTGTGACTTTACAACTCTTTGAGCTTGGATCACAAGCTGTTAAAACCTCAAGATTAAAATGTCAGCTATTATGACATCTGAATAGCACAAAGACTATTCAACGTATCCTCCACTCAACTGAAAATGCACAAACACACTCACAGACACACACGCACACGCACACACACACACACACACACACACACACACACACACACACACACACACGCACACAGGCACACAGGCACACAGGCACACATGCACACACACACACACACACACACACACACACACACACACACACGCACGCACATGCAATAAGTTAATAATTCATATTACCAATGAGAAATACTCAAATAGCCTAGAGCAATTGCTATCCTTTCAGAAACATGCCCTGGGAATAATTAACAATTGTGTAGTGGTGATGCTATGCCTACATAATGTAAGCACGTTAAGCAGCAGACCTAATTAAATATGCATGCTGCTCATCACACCTACATGTTTGTAAGCACCTTTTTATGTTCAGCAATACTGTTTGTGGCCATGGAAAGGTGCTTGCAAGCATGCTCAGAGAATGTAAACAAAATGTCTCGCATACAGGCAATGCTCACATATGAGCACTGACTGTAGCCCAGACATATTAAGGGCAAGTACATGGAAAGAATACAGAATGAGGGGCAATGGCACACTAAAGTATGATAATGAATAATTAATGTTGAAGGGGAAATGTTTAAAGTGAACTCACATTCTGCAGGCAAATGTGACTAAAATGTATAAGAATCCTTTCTGACATAAATATTGCAATAGTGGCATAATGATAATTAAAGTCAATGACAATTCCACAGTTATGCACATAAATAAAAACAGACATGATAATAAAGGATGTGATAGGGACATAAAGCAGTGTAACAAAAGGCAATGAAAAGGTAATATACATGTTAATTAAATGCTGACTTCAGATAAGAGCAAGGACAAAAGATATTTTATGGAATGAATGCATATAATGCAGTTATTACATATGAAACCTACATACAGGGAATTTATGTATGCAACTTGACACCACTGTAGGGGTTCATCACTTACAAGCATGTAGTAGACAAACAAGTATATAATTATGCAAATGTTAAATGTTAATCTAACAACAAACAAGATACATAAGTTACAAATGACCAGACAGAACAGATGACTTGTCGTGATTGCCACTGTTAATTTGAAAAAATCTCTGACATTGTAATACTGGGTATACTCACATGGAATTACAGGGAACAGTAACATAATAACAATTCAGCATAGCAACACAATATAAAGTGTTGTAACTGAGGAACAGTCACAGTTTCTGATGGTCTGGCACCATGCCAGACAGTAAGAAATGTTTACGGAATCACTCATCTGCCATTAAGTTGTATAGTGTGTTGAAAACAATTGCAGTATTAAAACATGTCTGGTTGAAGACATGCAATACAAAGCATAATTATCTTGTGAAGAGGCAATGCATATGAGCAATGAATAACATAAAAAACATTTGCATTGTGTCATTTTCAAACACATGCCAAAATAAATAGAGAGATTTATAACAATCATGATCGCCACAGAAATACACATATTGGTGTCATGAGGAACACTCTTGAAGGGCTTACAGAATCTTCCGATCATATAAGGTGTATGGATGACATAAGGCATGAAAAAGCTTACCTTCTGTTTGCTGTAACTATTTTCTGTGTAAATCACTCTTGTCTGATAAACAGATGTTACCAGATTCAAACCCATGTCTGTTACACAAGGCCATCTCCAGACCTCTGTATTGACTGCATGGGCCACATCAGATAGTAATGAAGGGTGTCATAAATAACTGAACTTCATGTGTACACTAAGACAGGAGGTATGAGTACAACATGAACAATCAGACTTATTCATGATGCTGGAAAGGAGTTACACATGTTACTGTCCACACAACAGTGAGGATTACAATATGACTGCTTCTTTGATAAGGAAGCTGTTTCCATTCTGTTGAACATACACTCTCCCAGAAGTGAACCACAATCTGTCTGTGTAGGTATGCTATACAACAAGTGAGACATATTGCATCTATGAAGTGATGACATCAACAGTGTACTGCCAAGGAGATGTATATGGTAGCATTAGTTTTACAGCCATCTGAGTTGTCAAAGTTGCCACTGCAAATGTGAGTAAAATTATTATGAATTCATTGTCAGTCACACTTATAGATGTTAAGCACTGCTATATTCAAACATCCTACCCATTCAGTTACACATCCTAGGGAATAGTGCAAGACATGAAAGTATGATCTCTACAGTGTGTTGAACCAGGGCTGTATGCAGACAATATAATTTTGTAATTGTGTGCTCTTATTGACGCCACACAAAACACCTGCTATCTGAAAAAATAGAAATGTTCTCCCCTACCACACTTAACAAATGTTTGTATCACCTGCCCTCTAAAAATGGTTATTTTTTCACATTTATGGCCATAGTATTGCCTAAAAAGCAATGTTTTCTTTAAGTAATGTCTAAAAAATTGTACTCATTAAGAGTGCAAGCAGTATGCATAGATATGCTCTTGAAGTTGCAGATGTGAAAGGTGGGCTTAGAGGATGGTGGAGTCATCTAACAGTTTAAAACATTTATCTAGAGTTGAAGCTGATTAAGCATATGCCTAATTATAAACATCCTCACTCATACACACACATCTTTCATGTTGAGCATTAAACCTTGTACTTGTCTAGTTACACAATCAGCAGAGCACTGTATTAGTCACAAGTGCCACAGATGAAGTCTGGCTTTTAAAAATAGCAAGTGCACTTTTGTCAAGATGACATCATCATTGTGTTTTATAGAGGGTGTTTCTATAAAAACTGAGATAAGGGAGTTGTATGCATATTTAAATGCAGTCTCTCCAAGGAGAGGGGATACAGCAGCAACCATTACACACATAAGTATGCCATGCTGGGGACTGAACCTACTACCCATCTAGGTTACATAATCTTGAGAGCACTCTATTACTTGCAAGCAACACAAGAGAAGTTTGTCTTTTAAGGGTAGAGAGTACACTTTTGTCTGGATGACCTCATCATTAGGTTTCATAGAATATTTTTATTTAAAAATCAGGATAAGGGAGCTGTGTTAGATTTGAATGCATTCTCTTCAGGGGAAGTGGACACAGCCATGAGCATTACACATTCACATGCAAGTCTTTCCGGTTGGACATTGAAAGGTTACACAGTCTAGAGAGCAATGTATTAGTCACAAGTGCCCCAGGAGAAGCTTGACTGTTAGGGATACAGAGTGCACTTTGTCAGGATAATCCATCAATGTGTTTCATAGTGGATGTTTCCATAAAAACTTGGATAAGGAAGTTGTGTGCAAATTTAAATCTACTCTGTTCATGGAAAAACAGATATAGCAACAAGCATTTTACACACACACACACACACACACACACACACACACACACACACACACACACATACACACACACACACAAACACACACACACAAGCCTGTGTTGGGCATTGAATCTCTTACCTATCCAGTTTTACAATTGAGGCAGTAATCTATTATTTGCAAGTGCCACAGGAGACATCTGACTCTTAGGGTATACAGTGCACTTTTGTCAGGATGGCCTCCTCAGTGTGTCTCATAGAGGATGTTTTTGTAAAAACTGGGATAAGAGAGCTGTGAGGACGGTTGAATGTATTTTTCACAGAAGAAGAAGATACAGCACCAAGTATTACAAACAGTTGCACTCAGACACACATCAGTCTTCCATGTTGGGCATTGAACCTCCTACCTATCTAGTTACACAATCTAAAGAGTACTGCATTACTTGCAAGTGCAACTGGAGAAGCCTGACATTACCAATCTGGAACAGGACATTTGAATACTTGTAAAATCCACTGTTTGGTTGAGATAGTACTATGTATCATGGGTTGTGCAACAAAAGCATATGTGATATGTGTGCATTGGACAATGTAACATTGCCATGATTATCACATGTAATGACATACTTCTCTACTGACATGTAGATACTGTTGTTAAATACACATTGTGTTACTGTGAGGGACATTGACATGTTCCACATAATGGGATACACATTGACTGGTGTACATAAGTGGATGTTCTATCGAACATTCCTGTGACTTCATGTTGGGATGATTACATACTTGTATTGTCTCATACTTGCACTTTGTGCAGTGGTAAGACAAACATGCAAGATGTACATAGGACAACACACTGCACAATGACAGTGATGGATTTTGTGAAAAGAGGTTAACCAAGCTTGTAACACAATGGAAGTGTAAACACTGTAAAGCAGAAATACTTTAAATGAATAAATTTAGTGAGTCAACATCATTCTTAAATTAACATCACCTTTCGACAAAAGTAATACTGACATACAAGTGCTGTGCAACATAAAATTGTAACTGTTTTATTTTCTCTTTTTTTTTGTTGTACCATTGAGCACAGCGCTGTTGAGCTGAATTGTGCTGCTGATATCAAAGTTGCATGCATTATCATATATTGAAGTGTTCAAAACAGGACAAGAATTAGCATGAATCTTTGTTGCTTTGTGTCAACTTCCACACAAACATCTGTACAAGACAGGCTTCACAATAGGTATCAGGCATTTTACTATAGCAGCAGGACAATGATGTGTTAAGTAAAGCTGTAGCCCACATTTACATCCAGGGGAGTCAGACAACACATCCTGAAATATTTTTTCATCCATATGTATTTGAACATATACAGCCTGCCAACAAAAACATGTACATATGAGTATTATCTATGTACAGCATGTAGAAAGTCATAATTATGATAGTAACTATTTGACCACAGATTTCAGCAAACTTGAATGCATCTATTTATCATCATTACCCTCTTGATCACTGTAATCTGTGCATCTAACCCTTCATCTTGTTCAAAAGTACATTAAACTAACTAATCATAGCTAAGCACATTGGTGTGAGGTGTGACAGAGCAGTGTGGATGAAGGCAATTAATTCACAAGATATTGTCATAAGCTGTGTACTTCCATTTAGCCTTAGTTACATTGGTTCCCTGGTGCCAGACATTGAACAAATGAAGAGGTGGAAGAATGTTGTTGTTGTCTTTCAGCTTTTCCCGGTTAGGGGTCGCCACAGCTGAACTCCGGTCCGCTAATGATTGGCAGTAGATTTTTACGTGCTGGCTTGCTGGGCCTAATGCACAACCTTCAATGAAGGAACACCCATTCACACATGTCACCACACAGAAGACGCTCTAACTGAGAATCGAACAGGCAACGTCTAACTGTGAGGCGACAATGCTACCGCAGCACCACCACCGCAGTAGTATAATAATACAAAAGGGAGACAATACATAGACAAGGGGGAGGGAGAGGCAGGGACAAAGCAGATTATGATAAAAACAAGATAATGGTCGTTCATAACAATATGTAGCCAGCAGGTACACAGACATTACCAAAAACAGGCAGAAACAGTTAGCTAATTGCTGGATAAAAACTCATGAAATTATATAAAAAAGCTGTGATACATGTGAGCATTAATTTATCATACCAAAAAAAGAATTACAGCTTCACAACATTAAAATAACCCAACTGAAGCATAAGAGTGAACCAAGAGAAAAAGAGACAGATGTAGAGAGGAATAGCAAAAATATGTCATCAATCCATCATGCTCTATACAATAAAGTGCTTGTTATAGGTACAAATAAGATGCAGGGGAGTACAGTAACAATGAATACCTAATGTGGATAAGGTTGACTTGATAATTCTCCCAGTTTAGGCTGCAAAGTTCTTGAAAATTATGTCTGTCTGCACTATTCCAATGTTATGTTAAGGAAATGTTTTATATGGGGAGAAGTAAAGATGAATGCAGTTAAATATATGATAAGAATATGAAATGTCATGAAGAAATAAATTGACATACAGTTGTAATCAAAACCATCGCAATATGCAAAAACATCAGGCTACAAACAGGGTAATTATCTCAATGTGCCACATAGGAACTGCTACTTTGATGCATCCAACAGACCAAGAACTGTTACATTATCTGTTCCACAGTCTGACTTTATTCTGTCTTCACATAGTGCAGTAGATTTAAGCACATTTGCATGAACATAACCAGACGACTGAAGATTCAAGTTAAATCTTTAGCTTTTGCTATAAGAAGTTAAACTTCAATGTCAGACAGCATTGCTGCACTATGCCAAACTCCACCCAAATGCTGGCGACATAAAGTGAAGGCTTGTCTATAGGCCATTTTTGGCCATGTGTGTTGTGAAGAAATCAATTTTTGACCAGATTAAATATGTGAAAAAAGGGCTGATAGGTTAGTGGAGAAAATGGTGTTGGCAAGCAAAGGGTAGGACACATGGGAATGAATACAGGAATTTCCAAGAGCGTCATGGAAGAGCACCATAGCTATCCACTTCTTCACAACATAAGTGTACAATTGTATACACAATTTTAAGACTTTGTTGAGTCTCCACACCATTGATGGATGACAACGGATTTATGTTGTATGGTCAGTTGGACCAAATTAATTGCATCAAGATGACACATAGGCAAAGTGGAGAGCTATGTATGGAGTGTAATTATTTTTATTTTTTGTGGGCCCAGAAGAGAGAGGAATGTTGAGAAAGGTGCTTAGGAATGAGATGTTCAGGTAGATAGGGTAGGTTAAGATGCATGCACAGATATAAAGGACATAACATGCAGACAGGGATGGTGATGAAGACAAAAGGTTGGGGGACCCCATGATGGTGGATGGGTAGGGGATATAGGATGTTCACCTACATCCAGTTTGAGAGCAGTGAGGATCTAGCCCTCAGCCTCAGAACTATCATCATTGTCTCCTTCAGCAGCTCCCTGAATCAGTGCCTGAAACTTCTTTTTCTTTGCAATGCAGTGCAGGACCTTTTCAACCATGCTAATACGTGCACACAGATCCCCCTCCATTATATCCTCCACCAACCACGTCAGCTCCTGCCATGTGACCAAATCATCACCACCACTACTACTGCTCCCAGAGGGTACCACTGAATGGCAGCCAGTGCATAGCTACCTGACATACTTGAAGTAGGTAGGGCAGGGGTTTTAAAGCCAAAATTGACAAGTTGTGACCCTGAAGTGCTGGGTGTCTGTCCTGCCATCTGTGAAGGTATGGCAGGCCAAGCCACAGCAGTCACTGTACCTCTCTGCACTGTTGATTATTTTCATCAACAAGCTATGCAGACAGGAAACTGTAAATAAATCATAACCACCCCCACTAAAAATAAAGAGAGAAAGGGTGGGTGAAACAAACAAAAGATATAAATACATGGCATGTCACTGTAGTGTATTTTTTAAATAAAATTTGTTTGGCAGTGCATAAAAAATAAAATTATGATAATTTACTATTGTACACCTTTGCCACATCCATATATGATGGAAATGCATTTATGTGTCATAATATAAACAAATCTCACTGCTATATGAGAAACATCAGCATTTGTTTCCCTATAACAAATAGGAAATATGCATTCTAATTTAATAAATGCAATTACCACAATGTCTTTAGTCATAGCATATTGCAATTAATATAAATACAGTACTTACCCAATAATAAGTAATTGCTGCTTATGGGTACTGAACACACACGTACGCATGACTGAGATGAAGGTTGAAGTATGTCTCCTCAAGTCGCTAGTGCTTGAGGGAATGAAAATATCATTATGACTTGCATTTGTGCCCAAGTCATACCCTTTTGAGGTGAGTTAATCTTTCCTGGTGTGCCTAACAATTTGCAGCCACATCCTCTGCTGTTATACAGTAAAACAAAAAAAGAAATATATACAAAAGCATAATAAGTACTATCACTGTTAATGTTGTATAAAAGACAGGTTATGAGTCAGTAAACTTCCACAACTGGGGGGTATTCCCAGTCCTAAAGTCAACCTCCTACTGACTTAGGAGGTCTGCTTGTGCATCATAAGATCACTGTAGTGATGATGACATTATTACCCATTGCATGGAATGTCTGTGATGACATTGTTCCCCATTGCATGGAATGCCTGTGATGACATTGTTCCCCAGTGCACGGATCCCCATTGCATGGAATGCCTGTGATGACATTGTTTCCCATTGCATGGAATGCCTGTGATGACATTGTTCCCCATTGCATGGAATGCCTGTGATGACATTGTTCCCCAGTGCATGGAATGCCTGTGATGACATTGTTCCCCATTGCATGGAATGACTGTGATGACATTGCTCCCCAATGCATGGAATGCCTGTGATGACATTGTTCCCCATTGCATGGAATGCCTGTGATGACATTGTTCCCCAGTGCATGGAATGCCTGTGATGACATTGTTCCCCATTGCATGGAATGCCTGTGAAGACATTGTTCCCCATTACATGGAATGCCTGTGAGGATATTGTTCCCCATTGCATGGAATGCCTGTGATGACATTGCTCCATATTGCATGGAATGCCTGTGATGACATTGTTCCCCATTGCATGGAATGCCTGTTGCATTGGAGACAGCTTTGGATAAGCTATTCCAAGCCTCAGCCTTATACTGACAACCAATATAATTCCCTTGCAACAGCCTACAGCTGCAGTGCTTCCTGAGGAGTGCCACAAATATCCTGGACTCCTCAACATACTACTTTTGTGCTCTAAATTTTTGCACCATTTTCTCCCTTGCCAGCCATGTCTGCAAAAGTCAAGCTAACAAAATATGTCTTAACTGGCGACCAATTCAGATCTCACATTACTGGTTTTGCAAAAAGATGCACAGCCTTGCCAACTGCACTTCCACAATTTAAAGCAGACAGATTCTTTGGCAGACACAGCGGCACTACTTACATCATATAGCAATAAAGGTGGGAAACATGGTATTGAGCTTTGGTGTGTGTGATGAGCCAACCATTCACACAGGTTCCAGTGTTCAACAATGGAATGCTTAATGGCATGGCTTTTAAGACTTGTTAAGGAGAAAGATGATGAATTATGACATATTGTCATGCTGGGGCTTAGACAAGGTTAAAATAGTATTGTAACAGATGAGAAATGAATCCATGGGATAATGGATTCAAAAATTGAAAGTTATTTTATTAACTGACATTGCCACAGGAGAACTACATTTCCAGCATGGAAATGAGACATATAGTAATTTTACAATGAATGGAGATACACTTCAGAGAGGCCTATATGTATGTGGTTGTAATTACTTCTTGGAATGCATTTCTATTTAAGTCATCATTTCTGTTTGTAAATATATATTCAGATGGATGCAGTTGAATGTGCTGATTAATACTGGTTGGTTTATGTTACATACATACTTCACAAGACATAACTGTTCTAAACACATAGTTGGGCTATGTGATGAGTCATTATGATTATAAAAAAGTACTGTGTACATCATACATATGCAAGTGAATTTTATATTAAATATAATCGTCATGTCTAGGAAATTGGACACACATTAGCCTGAGGTTATATATGAAACATTAATGATATATGCTAAATAGAAAAGTTTTATTATGCAAGGATTACTAGCACATTGCTTGAAAAAACAAGTTTAACATTATCAGTTTTCTTAAGTGTTACAGTCCTAATCAAAATGTTGTGAGAAACGGTTTTCTTACATCCTTTTTAAAAAGTACCTTGTAGCTGGACTCAAACCCATAATCACAATCGTTTATGTTCTGTGTCTCAAGTCATTACTCATACCCATTGTGCCACAGAGATAGCTGTAGGATATGTGAGATTTCTCCTCTCGTTACTACTGTCCAGAGTGTTGAGAAAAGCACAGCATTATCAAGCATGTTTGTGCTACCTAAGGCAGTGTAAACTATATTTTTCATCTCTTCCTTAGGTAGAGGACCAAATTTGCGTGCTGCCAAGCGAAGAGCAAATGAACCTTAAAAAGAATGGAAAAAAAGAAATATTGTAAATAATTGCAATACAATCTCTGCACAAGTTTAAAACAATGTTTCATTGGCCTTATTTCATTCAGTTCACATCAATTATACCGTGTACCATAGAATTTGACATCTGACAGGTGTGTTTTATGAAGCAAGTACAATTCCTGTTGCAGAGGACCACACAAGGATGCCAGACATTTTCGCTCTAAGGCAACCTAAACTACATTTTTTCTCTTTTTTCCTTAGGTAGTGAAGCCTGTTTGTATGTTGCTGAGCAGTGAGTAAACTGAAAATACATTAGAAAATGAATATGTGATACAGAAAAATGCATAAAGTAAATTAAAATGCAATCCATGGGTATATGTAGCAATAACCAAAGCAAGAAGTGCATTCAAGTGAAAAATCCTTCCTTTTCACATCTCTTTGCAACATCGGACATGTACTCTGTGGAAGGCGTTATCAGACCTGTAGTAAATGACAAGTAATATTAATGTGAACAGACTAATGATCACATGTTGCTAGCAACAGTGATAGTTTATTTTTAAAAAACAACACAATGGTATCACAACACGTGATTAAATATGTATTCTGATAACCCTCTGTAAAAAAGTATCATTTAAGTGGATTCAAACCATACATCACAAGTCCTTTATGTCTAAGCTCACTGTACTTATACCTTATGCCACAAAGAAAGTTAACTGTCAGGTATATTTTCTTCCCTGAGTACTATGCAGAGTGCTGATGGCCACGCAATGCCACTGGGCTGGGTTGCGCTACCTAAGGCATGCTAAACTAAAATTTTCACTTCTTTCCTTAAGCCATGAAAGCGACTTTTGCACTGCCAAGTGGCATGCAAATGCAGAAGGCAATATTTATCAGAAGCATTCAAACAGCTTTTGGGGATTAACAACTTGAAGATACATGCTATATATGTAGCAATGAACACAGCTAGCAATGGATTACAATGATACATTCAGCCATCATATATCTCATTGCCACATCAGTACTATCATGTATGAATGCCATAGTAATAGAGAAGAGCACAGGGAACAGCAGAAATGGTTTCACTGCTCACACAGTACACACAATTAATATTTACACCATCTGAAATGACTTACCTGTCTCCACCTTTAGTGCTGACCTTACTTGAGTTTCCCACATCAGCACATTCATACAACAAAATGAGTGTCAAGATTTAGTGTGAACTTCCTTTGCAAATGATCTGGGAACAGGTTTTGATCCCTGCATCACTGGTACTGTTTCTCTAAGCTGAATACCTTTACATATTTTGCCACAGAGATAGGAGTGTACCAGCTTTGATTTATTCACTCAGTACTGTTCATTCTGATAAGTAAAATGCAACAATTAATACCAGTCTTCATTATACCATTGATGTCAATCCAAATAGAATTTGTCAGTTTTCACCTTGGGCAGTGAAATGCAGGCTAATGCTACTGAATGGTGCCAGTCAATGGTGCACAATGCCAAAAGGTGTGCAAATGATAAATGAAGGAAAACGATTATGTAAAAGAAATATTTTAAATGTACATTTACGTGTTAAACCAGACTTATGTTACCACAGGGAGCTATATGGCTTTGAACCCTGAAAGAAGGGTATTGAAAGCAATAATTTCACAGTTTTTTCCCAAGTGGCCACAGACAAATACATATATTAACAAGGTGAAAAAGACTTTAGATGCAATGATAATGTGAAGTTGTATCAAGTCACATTTAAAGTATAACAGAAACAAGTTATGAAAGCTGTCCTTTCACATTTGTCAGTGAATGTCTGGATGATTGGGATACTGCAGCCAATTATTATAGATATGTTCTAATGCAGTATTAAGCAAAGATTGCAAACACTACAGGTGTATCCTTTTCTTTCTGTATGGTGCCTCATTCCATTATCTATGCTTTCATAATACCAGATATTTCTGCTTAATTGCCATATGTTATCTTTACCAAAACTTGAACTATTCCCTTTAATATGAACATTTCATACTAAGGGACAATAACTATGGCCATTAAAATCTGCATTTGAATGTTAGGACTGTCAGTCTCCTAAATCAGTCAATGTATTTTCAGATTTTTTGGTAAGTCTCTTCTCCCTGACACACCCTCAGTAGATGTACATCAAACAGGGAGACTGGGAAAGCTGATTGTTCCTGGAGTCAGAGTAATTATAGACACCTGCACCCCATTAATAGGGAACACTTCTCAATGCTTATACTTGCATTGCTAAGACATGTGCATGTAATCATGCAGGTCCATACACCATGTTTACATTCCCTACAGTTAGTGCAGTTTTAATATTCAGGAATACTAATGATTTCACACCTCATTTGCATACTCACAGTGCTCACAACACTGACTCTGCACTATATAATGGTAATCGTGTAGCTAATGCCCTTGTATCATATTAGGAAGACTGTTTTGAACCACAGAACGCAATACTGCTCAAAAAGCTGCACTTTTAAACAATTATCTATTTACTGCTGTGTTGTCAAGATATGTTGCTATTTCTTACATAATGCTTTTAGTTTAACATTCAAAGGTGAATTGCAGTGACCATTGAAATAGTTTTATTACCTTTACATGCTTTTCTTTTATCCCTTTCTTTTGGCATAGCTGTGTCTGCATTACTAAAATTATGCTACTGAATGCTGCATGACAATTTTTTCAGTTTATATGTCATTTGATGTTTGCACAATTATTCCAGATGATTGTGTTGTAACTATGTAAAAATGTATGTCATTTTACATGTTAATTGAAAAATGAAAATGCATTCTCTTTGTGGATTTCTGCCTAACTAACTTCCACAGTAGTGGATATGGTAGTTATAACAGTTTGGTGTTACTTTTCTAATGTTACGTTTATAATTGTTATTGTTAATGCTACAATGTATTACATAGTTAAACCTTTGTTATCATTATTAAATAAGTTGTCTTCATTACAGAAGTGTTATAAGATCTGTGCTAGTGTTTGAGTTTTACATTTACTTCTTTTTTGGGGGGATGAACTTGGGTGTAGTCATAGTGAGTAATTAACATTTAAATTGTTTGTGTTCATGTTGGATGCATGCAGTCACACATAATTGAGATCACAGCCATCCTGTCTGTGTATCTAATTTTGTCACTGTTTCCTGCCTCATCTCATATAGGGGTATGGCACCCAAGAAGAAATCTGTACTAAACAATCCACTATATAATGATGCAGAAAAAGAGGTCATTATCCAGGCCTTATGTCACCATGCAGCTTTTCTGTTAGGAAGAGGCAGACATGATCAATCTGCCTGAGACAGGATATGGCAACAGGTGGCCGATGACATTAATGCCATTGGAGGGCATGGGAGAACCTACTCCCAGATATGACACCAGGCAAGTGGCATCATAACCTCTGCCCGATGTAGGGACACTGCAATTGCTTAAAAGCAGGTGGGTATGGTGGTTGTCCTGCTACTGAATCACAACTAACTGAAACAAAGGAGTTCCTTTCCACTCTCAAAGATCAAAATAGTTCAGCAGAGGGTTTCACAAGAAGCCTTAAAGTTGGTGCAGATGTGAATGCCAGACAAAGAGTGTCACAAGCAGACCTTCGAGGTATGCAAATTAAGTATCATTGTTCTATCTTTATATGCATATATCTAAGATGTCTGATATATATATAAAGAGTGACAAACGGTGATAACCATGATTCAGTAGAAAATCAAATCTCTGAAGAAGACAAGGGAACCAATGACGAAATAACTAAGTAAACAAAGTAAAATAAAACATGGTGGTTCCACACGGCAGGCTAATAAACAAAATAAATGGTTTATTCAGATAAGGTAAGGGCTTTCGTGGACAACATCTGCTTCATCAAACCAAGATAAAAATTGTCTTTAAATTACCTCTGTATAAGCATTCAAACAAACCAATCAGGTAACACACACAATTAAGATCACAATTAACATACATAATATTAAATGTCTGTTAAGTGCTTACTTAAATTAACTCTAAAACACTAAAATCACTAGTAACTCATGCATTATAATATATACTCATATAAAAGTCTAACAATCTATAAATAACATGTAAAATTCATATACAAATATTTATGTAAAGTATTAAAAATCATATAATTACCATTACTTAAACTGTAAAACAAGACTAGAATATTCATTGCTTAAGAACCCTGGCTTTTAAAAAAGGTTTCAGTGAAACTTTATTGCTAAGGCCAGGGGGTCTGTCAGCTTGAAACCGTATAATCCATTTCTGCTCAGTAGCTTCAGTTTTATTGCATACATCACCTCCCCTCAGGGTACTTAAATCTATGGCTTACTCCTACTTTAGCTGCATGCATAACTAGAGTACTAGTTTCTTTAATGTTCTTAATATCCCTGAGATGTTCAAGTATCCTATCCTTGAATACTCTATTGTTTTTTCCTAAGTAGAAAGAAAAACATTCAGTGCAATAGCAAAAATATACTACGTTTTTCGTCTGGTAATCTGCATAGAAAGCACTTTCTATCCTGAAACCCAATAGTGGATGTATAAAGTGCCCGCCTGTATGTAGATGCATGCATGCTGTACACCTTCTACAGATGTATGTCCCTTTCCTTTCAGATACAATATGTGATTTAGAAAACTGAGATTTATGACAAATCTGATTCCTAAGTGACCTATTGTTTCTAAATGTAAAATTAGGTTGCTGTCCTATAACCCCCTTTAATTCATGTATAGTAGAAAGAATATCCCAGTTGCTCCTAATGACATCACAAACTATGTGGATGTCACTAGCTTAAGTTAAGGGCATCCTCACCTCATGATCAATATTAAGTCTTTGAGTCGTACTCAAATTAAGAGTGCCAGCTGTATGGGAAACACTATCAGTAGTTGAAACATCTGATATGTACAGTTAACATCTCCCTTGTCTTTCAAGCCAAGCATCAGCAATCTGTGGTTCAATAAGTTCAAGCTTACATCCTCTCTCTAAGAATTCTTGTTTGAGAGTCTCAAGAGCACTGATCAGCTTGCCATCATCATTATATAATCGCATCACACGAAAAATCTGCCCCTTAAGTACATTCAACTTAGTATGTTTTGGATGCATACTGCTATGATGTAACACATTATTCTTTCTTACACTTTTCCTATACATGGAAGTAGACAGGGTACAGACATTCTGTTTGGTTACCTTAACATATAAAAAATTTCAACTGCCAAATATTTATATGTGAATCTTAAAAAGCCATTTAGCTGATTTAAATAACAAAAAAAGTAATTCAACTGCTGCTCTGTACCTTGCATAACAGAAAAATGTCATCCACAAAATGTTTGTACCATTTAATAAAGGTATAAAAAGGATTGTTAGAAAGCACAAAATTGGTCTCCCAATTGACCAAAGATAGGTTGGTGTAGCTATTGGCACAAGCTGTGCCCATAGTCACACCAACCTTCTGTATAAAATAATCATTACCAAAGATAAACAAGTTGTGTTCAAGAATAATTTCCAATAATGTACAAATAAGACTAATATTATCATTAGCAATGTTGTTTTTGCAGAGTAGTTCCCTTACATTCTCTATACCCCATTCATTGGGGATGGCAGTAAACAAGGATCAAGAGTCACAAACAAACACGGACCTAGAATAACTTCCATGTAATTACTTAACTCACTGAGAAAACTCTTAGTGTCTCTCAACACAGTATGGCATTTGTTTAAAACAATATGAAGATTTTTTTTTTCTATAAATATCGAAAGGGGCTCAGTAACCCAGCCCCTGCCTAAAACAATAGGTCACATTGGGGGGGTGAAAGGTTCTTGTGTATCTTTGGGAGGCCATATATTATGGGAACAATCAGATGCTCAACTTTAAAAAAGTTAAATAACTGTTTAGAAATCATGCCGGTTAAAAATAGATCAAAAATGAAAAACTGTACCTTTTCAATAACACCTTTCAAAACCTGTGCAGATATAATAGTATTTGTATTTACCTCACTCAAATGCTTCAACATATGATGTATAGAATTATCTTTGTCTATAACGACAATACCACACACTTTATCTACTGGTCGTATTTCAATGCTATTTAATTGTTTAAGTTCAAGTAACGCTTGTGTTTCAGCAGCTGACATATTATTATAACTCTTAGGTTGTTTATCTGCAAATCTCTCCCTCAGATGTTTATCACAAATGTCTATAAATAAATCAATCGTAGGATTACTGGATGTATATAAGTACTTGTTTTTTTAAAAATACACTGACTACTATCAGAGTTCCCAAATATAGCCTTGAGTGTAAGAGTTCTTCCAAATATCGTAGGTCTTTAAGTACTCCAGTTAACTCTACTTTCTGTGCTGGAACAAATGTCAAGCCCTTATTGAGAACACAAATTTGTGTATCAGTCAAAGTCAAAGAAGAAATGTTGATTGCTAAACCTGCTTGTGTCTCTTTCCTGCTCTCGTTGGTTCTTCTTCGCTGTGTAGCCACCACATCCGTGGATTTTGTGGGTGACTCATGGATCTGCCCCTTATAGGAAGGGGTTCTTTCAGAAAAAAATGACTCTGCAATGAATTAGATACCCCGAGTCATGCTTGGTTCTGTTAAGGCTCTTGCGAGAGACTATTTTAGGTCTAACAGAGGCCTCATTTACTCCATTGGAGCCATGACTACAGCCTGCAATATTTGTGTGACTTTCAGTACAAGTCTCATTGGACAGGATGTCATTTGTACAGTTGGGTAGGGATGATACTTCAACCAGCGTAGTGTTGGTGGTATTAACAGCGTTTGCATAAGATAGTAGCTCATTAGGTGCATCTGACTTTGCTGCCATTTTGAAACTATCTGAGCTTCGCCCACTTACTGTGTTGCGTTGCGTATTAGAAATCAGACCAGTTCTTTCTCTACTCCGCGAAAAAACATTACCCTAATGAAAATCTTTTAAGTCTCTCTGGATCTTCCTTTCTTTCATTGCAGATAGTCTCTTATCATACCCTGCTATATTAGCAATGAGCGTGTCCATTTTATTACCCACTATGTCATCAGGGTATAGGCTGCTCATAGCAAGTTGTAAATCAGTGATCTCCTTTGCAAGTTGTAGCTCCTCAGGATGAAAAAATCAATCAAGAGCTGTATGTATTTGGTGCTACATTCAAGACTGAGTAGCTGCCAACGTCTCAGCAGTTCAGGGTGTGATGAACCACAACTAGACATTGTGAGGACCCTAAGCCCGCTTGGTGCTATATTAAGATTCAATGAAGCCTCCATATGAAAACGCTGCTATTGCAGTCGCTTATATTTGTATAACTTATTCTCCAACTCACAACAGTCTCTAGTGAAGGCTTCAACTAAGTTAGAATCATTCAATATAGTTGCAGGCTGCCTACATACACTTCCATTAAGTTAAGGATTTGTTTGTGTATTAAGCAGTGAACACAAATGATTATTAGTTTTCTTATTAAGTGGTATCTCCATCGAAGGCACTTCAGTATCACACTGATCCATTTCATTCCCTGCCATGCTCAATTCAGAGGTATAAATAAGTAACTGTAGAAAATCAAATCTCTGAAGAAGATAAGGGAACCAACGATAAAATAATTGAGTAAACAAAGTAAAATAAAACATGGTGGTTCCACGCGGCAGGCTAATAAACAAAATAAATGGTTTATTCAGATAAGGTAAGCGCTTTCATGGACAACATCCGTTTCATCAGACCAAGATAAAGATTGCCTTTAAATTACCTCTATATAAGTATTCAAACAAACCAGTCAGGTAACACACACAATTAAGATCGCTATTAACATACATAATATTAAATGTCTGCAAAGTGCTTACTTTGTATATAGGAAAAGTGTAAGAAAGAATAATGTGTTACATCATAGCAGTATGCATCCAAAACATACTAAGTTGAATGTACTCAAGGGGCAGATTTTTCATGTGATGCGATTATATAATGATGATGGCAAGCTGATCAGTGCTCTAGAGACTCACAAACAAGAATTCTTAGAGAGAGGATGTAAGCTTGAACTTATTGAATCACAGATTGCTGATGCTTGGCTTAAAAGACAAGGGAGATGTAGACCGTACTTATCAGATGTTTCAACTACTGATAGTGTTCCCCATACAGCTGGCACTCTTAATCTGAGTACGACTCAAAGACTTAACATTGATCATAAGGTGAGGATGCCCTTAAATTATGGTAGTGACATCCACATAGTTTGTGATGTCATTAGGAGCAACTGGGATATTCTTTCTACTATACATGAATTAAAGGGGGTTATAGGACAGCAACCTAATTTTACATTTAGAAACAATAGGTCACTTAGGCATCAGTTTTGTCATAAATCTCAGTTTTCTCAATCACATATTGTATCTGAAAGGAAAGGGACATACATCTGTAGAAGGTGTATGGCATGCATGCATATACATACAGGTGGGCACTTTATACATCCACTATTGGGTTTCAGGATAGAAAGTGCTTTCTATGCAGATTGCCAGACCAAAAACGTAATATAGTTTTGCTATTGCACTGAATGTTTTTCTTTCTACATAGGAAAATCCAATGGAGTATTCAAGGATAGGATACAGGGATATTAGGAACATTAAAGAAACTAGTGCTCTAGTTATGCATGCAGCTAAAGAAGGAGTAAGCCATTGATTTAAGTACCCCGAGGGGGGATGATATATACAATAAAACTGAAGCTACTCAGCAGAAATGTTTCAAGCTGACAGACCCCCTGGTCTTAGCAATAAAGTTTCACTGAAACCTTTTTTAAAGCCAGGGCTCTTAAGCATTGAATATTCTAGTCTTGTTTTACAGTTTAAGTAATGTAATTATATGATTTTTAATACTTTACATAAATATTTTTATATGAATTTTACATGTTATTTATAGATTGTTCGACTTTTATATGAGTATATATTATAGTACATGAGTTACTAATGGTTTTAGTGTTTTAGAGTTAATTTTAGTAAGCACTTCACAGACATTCAATATTATGTATGTTAATTGTGATCTTTAATTGTGTGTGTTACCTCATTGGTTTGTTTGAATGCTTATATAGAGGTAATTTAAAGACAATTTTTATCTTGGTCTGATGAAGCGGATGTTGTCCGTGAAAGCGCTTACCTAATCTGAATAAACCATTCATTTTGTTTATTAGCCTGCCATGTGGAACGACCGTGTTTTATTTTACTTTATAACCATGATTCAGACTACAGTCATACAGCCAAAGTGGAATTTGCTTTGGTAGTGAGGGAGATCCAACTGTTTGCTACATTTTTGCATGAGACTATTTTTTGTCTGCACTTGTGAAGGAGATTGTTGTCTTTTATTTATTTCATTTGCATTGTGATACTTAGGAGGCTTCTTTTGTTTCCACTGCCGATATACAGGCATTTCTGGATTGCAGGCTGCCGGCCCAGATGCACATGTTAAACATAGACTTGGTTATTGTTAATAATGTATATTAGGTAGAATCAGATCTATATGAGAGAAAACTTTGTGTTGCTTTACCATCTGTTAAAAAGTATTACATACCTTTTATAGAAGGAATACATGTGATCAATTTTATGCTCCAGTTTTCTGTTTGTTATATTTATTTCCGGTTATCATAGGTGATCCTGAGAGTGGCAGTGTGGAGCTCCTACCACTCTGATATCAGAGTATCAGTAGCTTCTGATAATGATGTTGATGGCAGAGTGGCACAGTCAGGAGGTGCAGAGGGTCTGTCTGACAATGAGGTTGTTACTCCCACATCTCCTACCCATTTTTCATACACAGTCAGTAAGCCTATACATACCCAGGACACAGAGACCTCTGATAAAAGACAGATTGAGGGTGATACAGTTGATCAGGCTAGTCTGGTTAATCCAGTTACAGATCTGGTTGTTTCTCCATGTAGCTACCATGAGGGTGTGGTGCCATACAAGAGGGTTTGTGGGGGTGATTGGAGGAGGCCTGTTGTCCAGTGTCCTCCTGATGCTAGTGTGTCATCAGGTGACACTGGACATATGTGTAGAGCCATAGTGGAGGCACAAGCATGATCCACCAGGGCCTCAGAAGAGATAGTGTGACTACTAAACATCATGCATTCTGATGTAAGTAACTACCTGAACCATGTGGGCAACTCTTTAGACGCATTGGATAAGGCAGTGTCTGTAATGAAATGTCTGTTGGGGGAGGGTGGGTATCCATGTGGCTAGAGAGCCGCTACATCTCCTGTTGTTAGCAGATGTGGCTGTGCAAATTCCAGCTCGCTATCACAGTGACACTACATCCACTTCTCCATTAGTGACTGTGGTGTCCACACCCAGATGTGGTAGCTCATGGGGTCATGGTCATAGACATAGTCATAAGGAGAGCTAGTCCAGCAGACATCCTTCACATCTAGGTAGCACACTGACTTCTAGCCAGAGTCATGCAAGTAGATGTGCAACTCCTGGCAGAGGTGGTTATCATGCTTGGGGCAACAATGCTGAACTCTTCTCCAAGGTGCCACAATCTTGTGCTAGCACAGTACTTGATTGTGTTCATGCAGACACACACATATAGGAAAAAAACATGTTTTTCACTTGCCCATGCCATGTCACACTCATGCAAGCTATCTAAACAGTACAGTTGACTCCTCTGTACTTAGTCCTCATCAGACCACTAATAGAGTACAACGCTCCCTTTTGCATGCACTTCACCAGACACCTACAGCAGCTGGAGAGACCACAGAGGTTTCTCACCAAGAAAATTCAGGACCTCCAAAACACATGGAAAGACTGAAAGCCTTGTCATTGTGCTCTGTATACTACAGGCTGCTGATAGGCGACTTATGCCTGGCCTACAGAGCAGTCTCGGACCCTGGCCTAATGAAAATGCTGTACATCTGCAAGTCAAATGGGACAAGAGTCACTCACTTCAGGGATCTCAACCTAGCCTGTGACATTAACAGAGCATGCTGGACAGACAGATATATCTCCCAGAGATTTTATTTTATTTTATTTATTTATTTTACATTTGTTAACCGGGCTAGTCTAGCTGGATATATTTCCATTTTCAGTAGAGGCCCAGCGAGAAAAGCTCCAGCAAAATAAAAAAAAATTTAAATTTAAAAATGTTATTACATGGTAAATAAAAGGATTTAAAAAAGTAAAACAAGTAATAATAACATACTGAAGATATTTACACTTGAAAGAGTGACAAAAAATGTAGCACAGTACAATTTATAAGGAATTTTACACTTCAAAAGTAGAAAGATTTTAGCAGTATGTTGATTAGAGTTCAAACAGTAATAGCCTTACTTGCATGAATTAGCTTTAAAATGTTAGTAAGTTTATTTGGAAGAGGAAGTATCAGTAGTGAAAGTAGGTGGTTAGTCGGGGTTGCTACAAGGGCATAACCAGTGCATTTTGAGGTGTTTTTTGACTTTTTGTTTAAAGAGAGGCAAGGAAGAGAGTTGAGTTAGTTCACTGGGTAGCTGGTTCCATTTTTTACCTACTGTGTTAGTAAACAGGGAGTCACAAGCCATGTTGTTAGACTTAGTTATGCTAGCGAGGAGTTTGCTAGAAGAACATAGGGAATTCAGATTTTTATAGGGGATTAAGAGATTGGAGAGTATAGGGGTGGTGTTGGGTTGGTAAAATATCTTGTGGGCAATGGTGAGTTGGGAAATAATCAGATGGTTTTGGAATTCAAGCCAGTCTAGCTGCCAAAGATTCAGACAGTGGTGGGTTCTAAAGGGATTGCCAGTGGCAAATCTGGCGATGTTATTATAGGAAGTTGCTAGTTTGTTAAGATTATTTTTCTTTAGGTTAGTATATATGGGTGAGGCGTACAGAAGAGTTGAGGTTAGATGGGAGTGAACAATCTTGGTTCTGGCTGTTGGGGTTAGGAAAGGTTTGATTCTATATAAGGAGCCTATTTTTCTGTTGACAGTTTTAATGGTGTTATTTATATGGTAATCAAATGTAAGGTTATTATCAATGGTAATTCCTAACAGTTTAGTGGTAGAGTCAGGGAATATAATAGTGCCATTATTGGAAATGACTGAGAAATCTATGGGGGAGGACTTAGTAGTGGGTGTAAAGAGAAGGAGCTTGATTTTTTTTGGCATTAAGAAGGAGGCAGCATTTTGTAAACCATGTTTCTACAATGTTAAAAACATTTTGAGTAAGAGAATGTAGTTCTGATGGGGAGTAAGCTGAGCATACTAGCATGGAATCATCTGCATATTGAATGCAGGTGGCATGAGGAATTGCTACAAGGAGGTCATTGATAAATAATGAGAAAATAAGTGGTCCAAGAATAGAGCCCCGAGGGACTCCGAGTGTGACTGGCAGAAAGGATGAAATATGATTTTCCCAGAGAACTGCCTGTTGCCTGTTGCTAAGGTAGGATCTGAACCATTTAATAGCCTGAGAGTCAAAGGAAAGGGATTCAAGAATATTGATTAGAAGGGTGCGGTTTACCATGTCAAAAGCTTTTGAGAGGTCAATAAAGAGTGCAGATGAGAGGATGTTTTTATTGCGGTTTCTATTGATGGTATCTGTAAAAGATAAAAGAGCAGTTGTGGTACTGTGTGATGGCCTAAAGCCATGTTGGCAGTTTGCTATTATGTTATGTTGAGATAAATTATGTAAAAGTTGTTGGTGAATGCATTTTTCCATAATTTTTTCTAAGGGTGATGAGAGCTATTGGCCGATAGTTAGAGTAGTCATTTGAGTTACTACCTTTGTGCAGGGGGATAATGTGGGAAATTTTCCAAATGTCTGGAATGGTTCCCTCCTTAATTGTCCTATTTATAAGGATGGATATAGGGTAGGCAATTACTTTGGCTGTTTTTTGGAGATGTTGTGATGGTAGCTGGTCAGCAGAAGGAGTACAAGGCTTGAGTTTTTGGATGCATTTATAGATGAGAGTAGTACAGATGGGTTGCAGTTTGAATGTAGGTAAAGTGCCTGGTATGGTGGTGGGAAGGCTTGAGTTGTCTGGGATTAGTTGACTAGCTAGTGATTGTATGGTCTCAGTGAAGAAAGAATTGAAGGTATTGGCAATTTGATGGGGGATATTTGGATTGGCATCAAATGGGGTGGGTGTTCGAGAGTGCCCTGGGGAAAGGAGTTTATTGATACTAGACCAGAACTTCTGGGGATTATTTTGGTGAGTTTGTTGCTGTTTACAGTAGTAGTTCTTTTTATCTGTAAGTATTGCCTTTTTTGTACTATTTCTCAGCTGCCTAAAATTTAGTTGATCAGAGCTATTTCTGTTAGCTCTCCACTTAGCCCAAGCTTTGTTCCTAAGCAAAATTTGATGTCTGGTTTCTTTAGAAAGCCATGGGGCTGGGTTAGACTTCATTCTGATGGACCGTTTAGGTGCATGCCTATCCAGGACAGATAAAAATTTAGAGTTAAGATACTTTACAGCCTCTTCAAGTGGCAGGGTTTTTAAAGGGTTCCAGTCACAGGCACTAAGTTAATTTTGAAATAATTCTGAGTTAAAGTATTTGGTAGAACGTGCTATCCTAAAGGTGGGGAGGTTGGGAAGATCATTTCTTTCTCTTATGATGTAGGTCAAAATATGATCACTTACATCGTCTGGCAGCATTCCTACCTTGTAAGATTGTTTCTGTCTATTTATAAGTATCCAGTCTAAGGTGCTCTCTTTTTTATTTGGTTTGTTAATTCTGGTTGTGAAGGTGATAGCTTGGCTAAAGCCATGGAGGTTAATATGAGAGGTAGGATTTTCAGCGATGACACCTTTCCAGTCAATATTAAAGTCACCTAGTATTATTGTTTCTTGGAGGTAAGTTGAAGACACCCAGCTTAGTATAGCATCTATTGTAGTGATATTATTTCTGGGTGGTAGGTAAATACAGATAATGTATAAAGATTTGTTTGGGTTGATTTGAAGTTTAGTGATGAGGACTTCTGCATTACTATCCTGGGTTGGATTATATGGTAAGGTGGAGATATGAAGTCCATCTTTGAAAAGAACTGCTACTCCACCACTTTTGCGTTTTGTTCTTGTCTCACTATATTATAACCTTGGGGAATGATTTCATTGTCTTTAGTCTCTGGTTTCAACCAAGTTTCAGTGAGGCAGAAGATGTCAAAGGAGTGAATATCTAGAAGGGCATGAAGGTGGGCTACTTTATTATTAATGCTTTGGATATTTAGATGTCCTATTAGGAAAGAGTTATTGAGTTTGAGGTGGGTTGTTAGGGTAACTGGGTTGGTAGGTTGGTAAGGCCAGGGTTGGGGTGGATGTCACCACCTTTTAAGGAGGGATTATTTAGTTTTATTACTGAATTATACCTGAGGTTATTTTGAATTTTCACTTTCTTTATTGTGGGTTTATTGTGTTTAATGTGGGAGAGTCTACGGTATTTAGGTAGTAGGTAGCTGGGAATGGAAGTTATATTAGTATGACTATTAGACGGTATATGAGTGTGAATTGCTGTTTGTTTTAGAGAGTGGTTAAAATGGTAATAGTACAGTTTTTCAAAGGAGGTGAGAAGGTAGGTAGAGGTGAGGACAGTTGAAAGCATAACTACAAGTGTTAGCTTGGTTAGATTACCCAGAGACATCTTGTTGAGATTATAAATAAGAGGAGTAAGGAGTTGGGATTGAAAAATAGGATAAAAGAAGACAAAAGGATGAGGGAAGTGCAGAGAGGAGGGCACTAATACATATTAGTTAAGAGTAAAGGTAATGGTAAGGTACTCAAGGTGTGGCTTACTGTGAGTGATTGTTAGAAGGAAAAGGTGTGGCTAAAGTTTATGGGATGAAGTGATGTGTGGGATTGGTTGAAAGAGAGAGAGGGCGTGGTTAGGGAAGTATAAGTGTAGGACCTCTGGGGTGGGTGGGAATTGGGGGTAGGGTAGGGGAGCGGAGTGAGCCTGTAGGGCAAACTGAGCGGGTCAGAGCTGAGAGAGGCTGAGAGGCAATCAGTTATGCAGAGAGACTGTGTTCTATAGCTTAGGATAGGTAAGAGACACTTTCTGTAGCTACTTCTCAGAAAATGGTGAACATAGGTATAGCTGTGTAGGGGAGAAAGGTATGAGTAAAGAGTTCTATAGCAAAGAGAAAGGTATTTATAAATAGTTCTATGGCAAGAAAAGTAAGTTTAAACAGAGAGTTAATTAAGGGGGCCAGTGGCTGGAGTAGTAATTGACAAAAAAGCTGTCTAGTTTCTATAACTCTCAGACTTAACCAGGATAATTCCCTTTACAACTTTTCATGGGGTGGGGGTAATTACTTGAGTAAAAAGTACAAGCAGGGATAGCAGAGAAAGGCTGGTCTACAGAGCTAGTGGATTTCTACTTCCAGTAAGAAACAGTTTTCCATACCTTGAGGTCTGCTGCCCTCTAGTGGTAAATGTAGGGAAAACACTAAATCCACTTAGATAGGAGGTGAGGGGGTAAGATAGTAAAGAGATGGTTAGAGGGGTAGGTCTGCGGGTGTGCTGGCCCTTACAAATTAATTTAAGTTTAATGCACTCACAATTAATTTGAAATTAAAGCACTCTCAAGTTTATAGTTAAATCCTAAAGATACTGTAGGATATCACCTACACTATGAGGCTGAACGCAGAGAGTCTAGATAGTTCCTGTAGGGCTTCTAGATTAGGTTTCCCTTCTGTTCAGTTTGGATTTCCTTAGCCTTACAGGGTTGCTGATAGAGGTTGGGTTTCCCTTCTGTTCACTTAGGATTTCACTAGCCTTACAGGGTTGCTGATAGAGGGACATACTGTGTCTCAGCACAGGGCTTGGTAGACTATAAGGCTGAATGCAGAGAGTCTAGATAGTTCCTGTGGGGCTTCTCGGTTAGGTTTCCCTTCTGTTCAGTTTGGATTTCCTTAGCCTTACAGGGTTCATAGGTTCATAGGTTCATAGGTTTATACTAGGCTATCTGCCCTAAGGCATTTATAAGCCTAGCCCAAATTATTGTGGCTTACGCCACCCCTTATATGAAAAAATACTGTGCCCATTAGTTTGTTGTGCCTCTGTCCAGCAGTGACCCAGAGATGATTCCCGGGGTAAACCTACGATCTCCCATCCACAGGTCTAGATTTCTCTTGAACAGAGTCAGCGAGGTGCTCTGCCTCACATGGACGGGATTTTATTCCACAGCATAGGGAGTCTCTGAGTGATAAATCTATCCCTCCAGCACATCCTATTTATATCCGTGCTAAGGTTTAAGTCGCTTGCTCTAGTGGTTTTGGTGGATTTGGATTTTTTGAGGTGGAGCATGTCCATTAATTCCGGGTTGGACATGGCCTTGTATGTCAGGCACATGTCACCTCTGAGCAGACGGTATGCGACTGAATAGAGCTGGAGTTTTTCAATCTGGCAGCATATGACAGATTTTGGAGTCCCTTTATCCTTTTGGTGAGGAACTTTTGGGGTCTCTCCAATTGCTGCAGATGTCGGGTGAGATACATCCCGAATGGGGCATTGTACTCGATCATTGGTCTGATAAGTGAAGAGTACAGGGGAACAATGACCTCACTAGATCTGGATGTGAATCCCTTCATGATCAGGTGGGCAATGTAGAAGGTCTTTCTAACCACTTTAGCAATGTGAGTGTCAAAAGAAAGGCCACTGTCAACCTGGGTCCCCAGGTCCCTGATAACCTCTTCTGTGCTTAGTGGATTGCCACCTATATGGTAGCTTGGGGTTACCTTGTTTTTCCGGAAGGGTATGACTATACAACTTTTGGCGTTTAACTTCAGGCCATGGCTCTGGCACCAGCTATCTGTTTCCGTGAGTCCCTTCTGAAGGATATCAGTGTCCGATGCACTTTCCACTATGGCACCCAGTTTGCAGTCATCTGCAAACTTTGTCAGCCAAAGTCCTCCCATGTTGGCCTGTACTTCTGAGAAGTAGATGCCAAACAATAGGGGCCAAGGACCGAGGCCCTGTGGGACACCACTTGTGACCGGCTTGGAGTCTGACACAGCAGCCAGCAACTCTAACCCTGTGGGTTCTGTCCTTAAGCCAGTTTGCAACCCATCTTGTGACATATGGGTTTACATTTAAGCTGGTAAGTTTTTCTACAATACCCGAGTGGGGTATTGTGTCGAAAGCTCTTGCAAGGTCAAGGTAGGCTGTATGGACTGCCTTTCCTCATCAATGGCCTTGGTGACTATTTCAAGAAGTCGACCAAGTTCAAAAGGCATGATCTTCCCTTGACAAAGCCAAACTGGGTCGGGTCCAATGTCTGCAAGTCCCTATATCTTTGTTTATGAGCTCCATTATGATCCTCTCCATAGCTTTGCAGACTAGACTTGTTAAGCTTATGGGGCGGTAATTACCAGGGTCCCAGAGGCCACCTTTGTGGAGTGGGACCAAGTGGCTGAACTGGTATGCTGTAGGGGAGAAAGGTATGAGTAAAGAGTTCTATAGCAAAGAGAAAGGTATTTATAAATAGTTCTATGGCAAGAAAAGTAAGTTTAAACAGAGAGTTAATTAAGGGGGCCAGTGGCTGGAGTAGTAATTGACAAAAAAGCTGTCTAGTTTCTATAACTCTCAGACTTAACCAGGATAATTCCCTTTACAACTTTTCATGGGGTGGGGGTAATTACTTGAGTAAAAAGTACAAGCAGGGATAGCAGAGAAAGGCTGGTCTACAGAGCTAGTGGATTTCTACTTCCAGTAAGAAACAGTTTTCCATACCTTGAGGTCTGCTGCCCTCTAGTGGTAAATGTAGGGAAAACACTAAATCCACTTAGATAGGAGGTGAGGGGGTAAGATAGTAAAGAGATGGTTAGAGGGGTAGGTCTGCGGGTGTGCTGGCCCTTACAAATTAATTTAAGTTTAATGCACTCACAATTAATTTGAAATTAAAGCACTCTCAAGTTTATAGTTAAATCCTAAAGATACTGTAGGATATCACCTACACTATGAGGCTGAACGCAGAGAGTCTAGATAGTTCCTGTAGGGCTTCTAGATTAGGTTTCCCTTCTGTTCAGTTTGGATTTCCTTAGCCTTACAGGGTTGCTGATAGAGGTTGGGTTTCCCTTCTGTTCACTTAGGATTTCACTAGCCTTACAGGGTTGCTGATAGAGGGACATACTGTGTCTCAGCACAGGGCTTGGTAGACTATAAGGCTGAATGCAGAGAGTCTAGATAGTTCCTGTGGGGCTTCTCGGTTAGGTTTCCCTTCTGTTCAGTTTGGATTTCCTTAGCCTTACAGGGTTGCTGATAGAAGTTAGGTTTCCCTTCTGTTCAGTTAGGATTTTAATAGCCACTCCTTTGGAATAAACTCCCAATTCACAGGAAGCAGAGCTCCAATAACCCTATTCAAGTGCAACCAAGACAGTTGGATGGGAGACCGTAAATTCACCCTGGGGGGTAGCACCTATTCCCCTCATGGACAGGGATAGTCAGTGCTGATCATAGAATGGCTCTGCAAATAATGACCATCTACCCAAGGTCAATTAGGGAACACGGGTATAACATGGCTAGATTTGTAAAGGTCCTAGAGTCATTAGCCTAGTATATATATATATATATATATATATATATATATATATATATATATATATATATATATATATATATAGACACACATACACACACACACACACACACACACACACACACACACACACACACACAAATGTACATATATCATATGTGTGTGCGTATAGTCAAAGGCAACAACATGTATAAAATGATGGTATTGTATCTGTAGCTGCAGCTCTACCCTCACAAATACATAATCAGAGGCATCCATTCATATATATTATAATATCATATAATTTAAAATGAATATATAACACACATTCATGCATTTTGAGGCAATGTGATTCATACAATTAGGAAATGAGGTAGAAATGTTTCTTAAATCCATAAAAGCACCTCTGACCACACAAATGTAAAACATGGATACATTCATTCATCCATTCATTCATATCACCAAACAGGCCAGCAATTATGTAAAAGTATCATTATTACAAATGGATGAAATAAAAATATGTCAGAATACTCAACAAAATTCAGATAATAACCTTAGCTTGAATTTGGCAAAGTAAATTAAAAAAACCCAAGTAGTATAATATCTTTAGCAGCAGCATCACCATATAAGACCAGAACCATTACATTTCAGATATACCTGACTGATATAAAGTTTCAGTATGAAGATGGAGAAAGTGTTGCAGACACCCCTTGCAAAACAGGTAGGACTGTCAACCATCTTCTTCCTTGGAATGACACCCGTAATGACACAAATAATGTTGAAGATTATTTGTTTGTACAGAGGCATCATTTTCAATGAAAGTAAATGCTACTCAAAACCAATTTCACACCATCCTCAGCTGTGTGCTCTCACAGCTCCACCATGTCTCTCTTCACAGAATACGATTTGTGTCACCCACATGACCAATGGCCATGTTGTATGTGTACCTGAGCTGAACAGACTTGAATATCCTGTCATATCTTGGCACCTGAGATGCAGCACACATCACCCTTTCCTTGTTCAGACTAGTTAGTGTTGAAATCTGTGTGTCACCACATTTCCATATTATTTTATTTTATTTATTTTATTTTACATTTGTTTACAGGGATGGTCCAACTGGGGCAGTGCCCATTTTCAGAAGAGGCCCGGGGAGAAAAGCTCCAGTCTAAGCTTACATACAAATTATCACAACAAGTAATAGAAAGTATAAACAAAATTGACAAAAAAATGAGTGTTAAAACATTTACAGGATAAAAATGTAAAAACAAAATATATATATAGTATCAAATAGAGCAAGACTTTAAACACTTGAATACAGATAAATATATGGTTGAACTTGTATATGTGGAAGAACATAACATTAGTCAGGAAATTAAGCAGGGAGAATCACTTAGGCAAAGTAGTGCATAGTTAGTAATACTTATGTGGTGAGAGTTGCAGCTAGGAATGTAACTACTTATAGAGAAGTAGTGTTGTTAGAAGGTATATGTTAACAGTTAGTATGTACAGCCAAATTATACAAGTAATGCTAAGTTAATAATTAACCTGGAGTGTTACATGTGCAAAGCCAGGATTCAAATAAGTGTTTTTTGAGCGATATTTTGAAATGATTAGGATTGCGTATGGATCTAATACTATGTGAAAGGGTATTCCAATTTTTAGCAACAAAATTAGAGTAAAGAGAGTTGCCTGCTGCATTGGATACTTTGGTTACTTGGAGTAAGTCTTTGTTAGATGATCAAATACTTACTCCAGGGAGGACAATATAAGGTACCCCAGGGGGTGTACTCAAAGATTAAGACTGATGACTTCTGACTGTGAAGTGCACTATGTCCTACCACATGAAGTACAACGCCATGCAAAACAGAACACTATAGCAACCACATAAAGCAGCCAACCAGAGAACTGTTTTTATCTATGCCTGGCATAATTAGATGCACAAGTTATCAGAAGATTTACTTTATATACTTGTTTTCAAAGTATTTTAACTTAAACAGAACACTTTTGACATGTTTAGCAATATCAAAATCAGAAAAAGTCAGCAATGCAATAGCATTAAATGACAAACAAAATGAAAAAAATCACTTACTTGGTCCTACAAGGTACTCTATTAAAGTACATTGGCAAAGTCAGAAAGTTTTCTTGCAAAATATTACAACTACATTAATTTAATCATGGCACTTCAGCTCCTGAACATTTTACATTTCTGAGTTTTCTAGAAGTAAAACATGTTTGAGAGATGCACAAGTTCTCCGTTCTTCTTCATTTTGTTATGATGCATACTCCTTTCTTTTTCTTCTGATCATCATTTGATTACAAATCTAGTAATATGAACTACACAGAATATATATAATTGTCATAGTACTGTACTATAGTAAGAAGTTATCCCCAACCACTGACTACTTATTTTTAACCTTTTACTATAAGCTGATGCATTTTAAGTGCCATAACAGCTATGATGAGTACTATGTAAAATTTGTAAAAAACTGACTGATACCTCTATTGGTTATCATCTTTTAGCACATTTTTATCCTCATCCAATAGAAGAGACCTCTTAGCAGGACCAAAAAAAAAAAACATAAAAGTGCTTTGTTCAAAATAACTTTATGTCTGGGCTATTTGGCTAGAGGATGCAGTATGCCAAATCAATGGTCCATTTCATAAAAATACCCTCACATTGTCTTGCTTGCCCAGTTGATCTCAGATGACAGAATGTCTTTCAAGTGTGCACCACAAACAAACCCACTTGCCATCTAGATTGCTGGCTCTGGTCACTCACAAACTCCACTGCCAGTCTGGGACAATTCTAGTCCATTTCTTCAGAACTGAAGCAAAAACAATTATGCAGGCAAAAAAACTGTTCCTGTGGCTCCAATCAAGAATAACTCCAGATGCGGACCACCACCCATGTAAAATACAGGGAAAGTCTTGTCATCTTCCTCTTCTAGCTTGGCTGCCCTAAAAAACAGGCAAAAATCTGCAACTCCTTACTACTCCAGCAAATCAGTTATAGAAAGACTCTCCAGAAGGCTAGATGCAGACCACACAACATAAAATGAAAACCCCGGCTATCTCTGTTGTGTTCATCCATAAAATGACTATGAATACTTCACAAAAATGTAAAAGACCCTTCTGAAGCTCTGCTTAATATGCAGAACCAGTGGACCTAATGGAACACACCAGCACATCTCATGTCTGCACAGTCAAGCATATTAAGCATGTATGTGTGATGTCTTATTTTTTTTTTCAGCTTAAGATGTTTTCAAGAGGCACAGCTGCTCCAAAACTGGAATAACAAGCTGGACATACTAGCAAGATGAGAGGTGAGTCTTACTGAAACCAGACTTCCCCACAAGGCACAGAAACAGCCCCAAAGTTCTGATTTAACAGTTTTAGATGAAACTGATGTCTTCCTGCATCTGGCATGAACTCAATGACATTAGAAAGGTCAGCTTTACTAATTTTCCTTTTACTTAGATTATATTACACTATATATCCCAGTTACTAAGTCTCCCTAGGTGCCTGGTTTCTGCATTCAGGAAACAAAAGAATACCTGTTCTGCTTTGTACCTTTCTGTTAACTATTTTTACTGACTATAAAATGATTAATCTCTGTTATTTTGTGAACTCAGTATAATAGTAAACACAAACTTAAAAAATTCTGGATAGCCATTAAAGAAATCTTGCGTTCTGGCCAAAAATTCAATCATAACCTCTCTCCCAATAAGTCACCACTTGAAACTGCAATAAAACTCAACTCTTATTTCATAGATAGTATGGCATCCCTAACCAAGGATTCCTCAACATCTAAACCTAAACTTGCCCAACAGCCACATATCACCATATCCACTTTCACCTTTAAACCTGTGCCCACATCTTATGTAAAACTAATCTTAAACAAACCTAAACCATGCTCTACTTCAGCTGATGACCTTCCAAGTGAGTACCTTAAAATAGCAGCCAACAGCATTTCCTGTCTTGTCTCAATCCTTATAAATTGGTCAGTCCAGGAATACCATGTTGCCTTTCTCTGGAAAAAGTCACATATTATCCCTCAGCACAAAGAAGGAAATCTAACAGACATTATTAACTTTAGACCTATAGCAATCTTATCTCCCTCTCCAAAATACTTGGTAAATGTATTCAAAAACAACTGTTAAACTATCACCTGCAGGAACAACTCCCATCCCTCACACAACATGGCTTCCATCCTTCCCATAGTACTAACACTACACTTTTAACCTATGTAGATACTGTCAATAAAGCTAGAGATAATGACCAACTATTCTCTTTCTTATTTCTAGACTTGTCTAAAGCCTTTGACACAGTTTGTCACAGCAAGCTTCTACTTTAAATGTCTCTCTCAGCCGACCTTTTTATGGTTTAAAAGTGACCTATCCATTTGGTATCATTCACTAAAATGGCACTCCACTCTCTCCATACCTCTCACTCACTGCTAGTGTACCACAAGGCTTTATCCTTGGACCCTCCTTTTTAAAATTTTCATCAATACTCTTCACATATTCACAAAACAGGCCTCCCTAATACAGCACACAGATGACTCCAGACTCATTTGTACATTTGACAAAATGGCACACCTCCAAAAATTTACTCAGGAAGCCTTAACAACCACTGAAACATGGTTTTGTAACTCACAACAGGTTAAACCCTAAAAAAATACTTTTTCCCCCAAATCCCTCTCTCATACAAAAAAGAAATTATCTCTGTTGATAATACAGCCATTGAATTCACTTATCATAGCAAATTATTAGGGATGATAGTGTATGATCATTTTAAATTCAACCTGCCTATACAAAATTGCATAAGAAAAACTCATCAAAAACTAGGGATGCTTTATAGAGCCAAAAATACAACTAAAACTACACTTGTCACTGCTTATCTCCTCCCCACACTTCTATATGGCATTCTCATCCTTACTAACCTTCAGGCATTACAAAAATCAAAACTTGAGCCATTTTATAACTAAGTTGCTAAATGTGCAGCAAATACCTCCTTCAGAAACCACCACTGTATAGCACTAAAAAACCTAAACTGGTTAGAACTACCCCATCAACTAAAATATGCACAGATTCTTACCAGCTATAGAATTATTTAGCATCCATCTGCTTATTTAACACTAAATATAATTCTACACAACTAAGTTCTCAGTCGGTCATTAGAATCCAGTGATAAAAAATCTCCTGTCTGTCCACAAACCTATCAAATCTGCTGGGCTTTATCTGCACTCCTATTATGATGCTAAAGCCTGGAACTCCTTACCTGTTTCCATCATGTCAGTACCCTCTCTCTCATCCTTCAAAACCATTCTGAAAGACTTCCTAGCTAAAAGCTGTCTCTGTTCTTGCTCAATACCTGGATCAATGATATCCCTAAATGTGAAAAAAATACCTAGTCGTAACCTACATCTCCTGATTTTTCCTTCTTCACTCACTTTCTTACTTCTATCAATTTCTCTTCCCTGACTTTATCTCTAAATATAGTATAAACATACTTTTCTCTCACTTCATATTGCAGTTCCTGTTTGTTTCATGCTAACTTACCTTTAATTTCTCTATAACCTGTCTAAAATTTCTTTAAATATTAAATTGTCAGATAAGTTGCATCTATTCTTAACCAATGATTTCATATTATGTCTAATTTGGTATAATTATTTAAACTGTAGTTGTTTTTTGTATTATTTTTGACAATTGTAAAATTATAGTTCTAAAAATGTTTTGTAATACTCTGCAGCTTTTCTCCTCGGGCCTTCGCAAAAAAGAGCTCCTACCCAATCAAACTTTCCTGGTAATCAAATGTCAATAAATAATAAATAAATAAATACATATGTTTAAACAAAATGAAAATAAACTGGGAAAGTATCTTAAAGGCAACTAAACCACTCACTGTTTTTTTTTTTTCATTTTTTTGTTTCCCTGGCACTAAGAATCAACTGCACTCAGAGCCTCTTCATAGTCACCAGGTTTTCTAAACCCAAATAACCACCCCAGACCATACCTCTCAACCTCTCAGCACATTAAATCTGGATGAAGCCAAAAATAACAGGGGGAGAAAGACCCAAAAATATGGACAATTTTTTAAATATTGCTCTTCTAAACTTCAAAATTAAGGGAATACAACATTTTGTATTATCATGCATTTTTTGAAGGGTATGAAGTCAAAAACTCAAATGTCTTTCATTATTTAGTGACTTGAATTCTCAATGATTTACCAGAAAAACATGAATTTTATGAGGTACAGACCAAAAATACAAAACAGAAATCTGGACATTGTGCAAACATCTGGACAGTTGAGAGATAAGTTCCAGACTAACTCTGACCTCTGTCTAGGGTTCAGTGTTGGTGAAGGAGTTCAAGACACCTCAGGTAGTCTCATATTGTTGCTGAGGAATGTATGCTCCTACTTCCCACCCCCCTCAAACCCCCCAGTAACACCCCATAGGTGGGTCATGCCATAGATGTCAGCACTACACAATATCTCAATTCTGCAAGGGGATGATATCAGCATAACACCCCACCCACTTACAATTACACCACATAGTTATTTCCCAGAGCTTGATTAGGGAACGTAAACTCATGAACGCATCTCAAGTGTGCAGACCTTCCACACCTAAGACAAACCTGCCCATGAATGCATCCCAAGTGTGCAGACCTTTCACACCTAGGACAACTCTGCCCATGAATGCATCCCAAGTGTGCAGACCTTCCACACCTACAATAAACCTGCCCATGAATGCATCCCAAGTGTTCAGACCTTCCACACCTACAATAAACCTGCCCATGAATGCATCCCAAGTGTGCAGATCTTCCACACCTACAATAAACCTGCCCATGAATGCATCCCAAGTGTGCTGACCTTCCACACCTGGGACAAACTTGCCCATGAATGCATCCCAAATGTGCAGACCTTCCACACCTAGGAACCTAGGACAACTCTGTCCATGAATGCATCCCAAGTGTGCAGGTCTTCCACACCTACAATAAACCTGCCCATGAATGCATCCCAAGTGTGGAGACCTTCCACACCTATGATAAATCTGCCCATGAATGTATCCCAAGTGTGCAGACCTTCCACACCTATGATAAATCTGCCCATGAATGTATCCCAAGTGTGCAGACCTTCCACACCTACGATAAACCTGCCCATGAATGCATCCCAAGTGTGCAGACCTTCCACACCTACGATAAATCTTCCCATGAATGTATCCCAAGTGTACACACCTTCCACACCTACGATAAATCTTCCCATGAATGCATCCCAAGTGTGCAGACCTTTCACACCTAGGATAAACCTGATCATGAATGCATCCCAAGTCTGCAGACCTTCTACACCTAGGATATATGGAGTGTCAGAAAAAGTTATGTGGATGTCATATAAATGACTGTGAAAGATATTGGCATATATTTCACCTTATCTGTAACCATTGTACTTGCTGCGGTTGTTTTCCCCTCTGCTGGAATATCCCCATATCCATCTTTGTCTGCAATATCAGGTATCTGTCAGCTTAATATGGTGATCTGATTGGTCATTTCTGGACTAGTGCAGTATACTTGGATGGTTTGGCAGTGAAATTTGAACATATCACATCATCAAATACAGATTTGCTGAACATGTCCCACCAAAGCTGATGTTTGCTAAATGCAGCAATTATAGAATTGCAGACCACACAAGGGAAAATATAAGTTGAGTTTTGCAGGGAAAGCAATCCCCAATGCACTCCCATAAGGGCTGTTGTGTCCCCCAAAACCGTCAATGCATAACTATACTAAATATGAGATCCTTGAAAGAAAAGGAATTCTTGGTTTCCAGGAAAAATAAAGTACAGTTTTCCCTTAAATGTGTGCAACCTTGTATTAGTGCTTTTAAACAGCAGGACTGTGTGGGAGTATTGCCTCTCAGGGGTCTATTCCTTGAAAAAACAGTGTGTGTTTTTACTGACTAGTTCAGCAAATATACACTATGGTGTCTCTTACGGGAAATTTCTTGAAAGTTTTCAGGTGTTTTATGACTTTTGGTCTGTGTGATTCAGTTTAATGGGATATGATTTCACCAACATCATTGGCTTGACATGTTTCCATGAAACCACAAATTCTATAAATGCATGCCCTCTTCTAAATGCTGAGTGTGCTTGTAAGTTTGGCCCTGTACCTACTCTGCTCTGCAACTGTGTTGTATATTGTTATCAGCAACTGTAGTTAACAGTGGTAACTGCTGTTCCCAAAGACTCACACAACTGGCATATCACCTCTTCTCATCCCTCTCAACTGTACAGATTTTCACAGAATGTCCAGATTTTTGTCTCATATTTTTGGTCTGTCCCTCATAAAAGTTTTGTTTTTCTGGCAAATCACTAAGGAATGAAGTCACTAAATAATAACATTAATTTGAGTTACAGACTTCATATAATTTGAAAAATGCATATAGATACAAAAACTGTCACTCTAGCAACTTTCTAAGTTTATAAAAGCAACATTTAAAATCTGTCCCTATTTTTGGGCCTTTGTTCCCTCATAATTTTAGGCTTTACCCAGATTTCTTGTGCTAAGAGGTTGAGAGGCATGCCTCTTCTGATTGCTAACTGTTGCTCACTCAGTCACAGTGAATTTAGTCTGATGCATAACAGAGCTTATGCTTGCATATAGTGCTGAGCAAGTGAAGCAATAGAATTACAATACGCAATGGTGCCTTCAATACCACATGCATGCATGCATGAAATCCACTGCACTTATTATACAAGAGAACCGAAGGTTTCCACAGAAGCCCACCCAGATGTACAAAGTTCAGAGCATTTAGTTCTGTGCAGTGTGTGTGTGTGTGTGTCTGTGTGTCTGTGTGTGTGTGTGTGTGTGTGTGTGTGTGTGTGTGTGTGTGTGTGTGTGTGTGTGTGTGTGTGTGTGTGTGTGTGTGTGCGTGTGTGCGTGTGTGAGTGTGTGTGTGTTGCAGCACTACTACAATGTCCTGGCATAGCACATTATATACTGCTCCCAGAGGTATGACAGTGGTGATACTTCCTGCCATTTCACATTCCCTCTGTGCAGCACATATGACCAGTGGCACGCTATTGGTATCTAATATTGAAACAACTAGAGGTAACATTATTAGTGTCTAAACATTCTAAGTACTAGTCTTCAAGTTACAATAAGCAGTGATGGAGTGCAAGGAGAGAGGGAGTTCCAGCAACAGTAGTCAGCATGAAAGAGACAGTTTGTTAATTTACCTTATGCCTCTAAAGCATTTGTATTTCAGTTTCTTTTAGTAATGCAGTCCTTGGATGTAACACATTTCAAGATGCCTTAAAGCATTTTGTCCTACTTTACAGGCCTTCATACATTGGTTCATACAGTTCTGTTATGGTGCCTAGTGTAAACTTATATATGGTAGCATATTGTCTGTTTATAATGTGCAACATGTATGCTGTCTGTGACCTCTGCACTTTCATAGTTGTGGCGGTGTGCTGTATTGCTTTTTTATCTCTTGTATTTCAGTATGTACCCTGACAGGACTACATATACCCGAGTCTCAGGCTCCTTCTTTCCTTGGCCAGGGAAGAGTTTTACCCAGATCTGTGATGTATCAATGCACCTGCCACACATATGTATGCACTCAGCAGGTCATTGGACCACCATTACCAATATGACTCAGTCATAGTCCATGTGAGAGTAAATGATCTGAGATGTACCTCCCTAGGCTATATGAAGAGAGGGGTTCACTTTGGAATCTCTAAATACTGAAATGTCGAATTTCAGTATCTCTAGACCAAATTGTGGAATCTGCAGTTGCAAGAAACTGCAAAATATTGAACCCAGAAATGTTGTACCCGCAGTACTGATGGTGCATTAGGTAAGTGTTATGTTTTTTAAGGGTTTTGGGGAGGGTTTGTGTGTATGTGAGTGTTTTGGGGAGTTTTAGGTGTGCGTTAGGGTAGGTAGGTAAGACTGTGAGTGTATCAGTGCTGAGAGTGGTGGTGTTTGTATGTATGTGATATGTGTTTATGCAAGGGGGGGTGTAGAATTTGCGGTGGTGGGTTTTCTGTCTTTCAGTGTTTAGTGCACCCTCGGAGTTAGTATATATAAGTAGCGGGGGTGTGGGGGTTGCTTATAGGAAGGGTAGGTGTGTGTGCTTGTTTTGTTGTGTTCATGTGTGTTGTTTTGCTTTGTTGTAGTGTTGGGAGGTTGGTGTATTTGTGTTTGTATGTGTGGTATACTGTTTTGTTAACATTCGTGGTTTTGAATTTCATGGTTTTGGTTTTCGGCTTTTATAGTCTCAAGATACTGAAATTTGATATTTCAGTATTTTGAGATTATAAAGTGAATCTGAAGACAGACTTCATGGTGCTCTCAGAATATGTGTCTTAGGCTGGTATGAACCTAGCATTGAGCAGCATTTTACCTTCTCCAAGGATGGTGCCACAATATGAACAAAAGATAATTGACTTTAACAATTGGCTCAGTTTCTGGTGTCATTCTAACAGGGTGCAACATTTGACACCATGGAAGGAGATGGTCAGTAGACCACACTGCTTTGCCAGGAATGGTCTGCACCTCTCCCCTCTATCTAGGCTTTTGAATATTAGCTAAAACATTGTCTTCCCTCATAGTGCCTTTTTTAGGCAATACCAAACTGAAAGTGCTTCTGACATAGCAAATCAAAACCAAGAAAATCTAAAGGTATTATTGTTCAATGTTAGGAGTCTAAACAAAAAACTCCACTCCCTAGAAGCTCTCTTTATCCTAAAGAATGCTGACATCTGTACAGTCACTGAGACATAGTTTAAAGCTGCGGAGAGCACACCGACAGTGCCAGGTTATAATGCCTTCCACACTTTTAGGCCAGCTACTTCACAGGCAATGACTAAAGGTGGAGGTGTCTCTGTTTACATTAAAAATAAATATACTTCAAGGCTGGTCAGACAGGACAATGCACTTGAGCTGCTCCATGTGCAAATTACCATAGGCAAAATCCTGTACCACTTCTTTGCAAGCTTGAGGTTCCCCTCAATGACTCAGGAAACCCATACCACGTATTTAAACTTATCAGAAACACTAACCATTCAACCAAATACCATATTCATGGGTGACTTTAATTACCACACTATTAACTTGGGAATCCTATATGACGCCAAACGTACATGCACAGAGATTCTTGGAGTTTGAAAACACAAACTCTCTGAATACACCAACCATGGGTGCAACCATACTGGATCTGGTCCTCACTAATATAGGAGAGTGCTGCACACTCCCTACTGAAATGCCTTTCCTGGTAAGGTCAGACCACAAAATGGTCTCCTTAAAGTAAAAATAATACCTGGACCCCAGCCAAACCTGGAGTATCCAGGAGATATTCTAAGGCTAACCTTTTGCTATTGAGAACCTGGCAAAATTTCAAGTCCACATAAACCCTGAGAACACTGCTGCCTATGCAAAACTGTTCACAGAAACCTTGTACAAGCATGTTAATAGCTGCACAGAGGCAGTTGTACCCACCAGGACGAAGTAGAGAACTAACTCAAAAAACAAGCCATCCTGGTGGAATCACAAAATCAATAGGCTGTATAACAGGAGGAAGAAAATCAAGTCACAAATTAGGAGGTGCACCACCCAGCAGGATAAAAGCACTCTCATCAAACTAAACAAACAACTCAGAGGACAAGTAAAGTCTACCAAAGCCACATTTGAAGCACATTTGGCCTCCCAGGCCAGGGACAACCACAAAGCATTTTTAGCTATGTCTGCAACCTCAAAGGTAATACACAATTGTGTGCAGAGCTCATTGTAAATGGAGCCACCTATACTGAGCCAGAAGATATAGCAAACCTCCTGGCTGATCAATTCAGCTCCAACTTTACCCTCTCTCCCTCTCAACTGCCCCTCAGGAAATATCATCAAATATAACGCCCCTACTATCACTAGGGAACAGGTCTTTAATGCTCGCTCGAAGACTAAGAACACTTCATCAATGGCCCCAGACAATATCCCAGGATGCCTTCTAAATTGCATGAAACATGACCTATTGGGGACTATGGAATTACTATTTAACTGTAGCCTCCAAACAGGCTTCATGCCTCATGAATGGAGAAAGGCAACAGTCATCCAGCTGCACAAAGGTGGACCATCTACAGACACTGGAACTACAGACCCATAGTTCTCACTAGTCTTAGATGTAAAACCATGGAAAGAATTATAATGTAGATGATCAATAGAGATATAGTAACCCTCCAGGCACTGGACCCAACCCAATTTGGTTTTGTCAAGGGCAGATCATGCCTACTCAACCTGGTTAACTTCTTTGAGAAGGTCACCAAAGCAATGAATGAGGGCAAAATCGTTCACACTGCCTACCTTGATCTGGCCAAGGCATTTGACCCAATGTCCCACTCAGGCATTGTTGACAAACTCAAGAGATTAGGTACAAACCTGTATGTCATTCAGTGGATAGCCAACTGGCTCACAGATAGGACCCAGAAAGTTAGAATTGGGGAGTCCACCTCTACAAACAGGCCATTCACAAGTGGAGTCTCTCGGGGATCAGTCCTTGGACCACTTCTTTTTGGAGTTTACTTCTCATAAGTCAAGGCCAATGTCAGGCCAAATTTCAGATGATTTCCAATTAGGAGCTGTCACAGAGTCCTACACAGACACAAATGTTCTCCAGGAGGGGCTGACACAGACAAACAACTGGTGTCAGAGCCATGGACTAAAACTAAATGCCATGAAATGCATAATAGTATCCTTTGGGAAGTTATCTATTCCTGGTAACTATCATATTAACAACACAGCCCTTAGAGTTGACCCAGTAATCAGGGACCTGGGGACACATCTAGTAATCTAGCCTTTGACCATCACATCTCTACAGTGGTGAGGAAATCATTCTATGTTGTGCAACTTTTAAACAATGGTATGGCATCTATGTCCAAGGAAGTCATTGTTCCACTGTATTTGGCATTCATCAGACCTATCATTGAGTATAATGCCCCCTTTGGCATGTACCTTGCCAGGCATATCCAACAATCGGAGCGTCCACAGAGGTTACTCACTAAAAGAATACAGGGCGAAGAAAAATGTCCTATACCTACCACCTGAAAGCCCTATTCCTGTATTCTGTCTCCTACAGGCTTTTGAGGGGAGATCTATGCCTGGCATTGTCAGACCCCACTCTGATGGACCTCCTGCATATCCACAAAAGATGGACCTCCTGCATATCCACAAAACAAACAGCACCATAATTACCTGTTCTAAAGACTTAAACATTGCCTGTGATAAAAATAGGACCTTCTGGAGAGAAAGGAATGTATCCCAAAGACTACCCCATCTATGGAACAGGCTTCCCATCCATGTGAAGCAGAGTTCCTCCCTAAGCCAATTCAAGTGCAACTTGGACAATTGGGTGGGAAAACAGAAATTCATCCCTGGTTTGGCACCTATGTCTCTAATGGACACAGGCAACCTGTAAATAGTTCATCTCTCAGGTCCCTGCTTGTAAATACTTCATCTCCCAAGCCCCTGCTTATACTTATCAAAGGGATTCAGAACTTGTCAGAGATTTGGCGTGCATGGCTAGGCTTAAAAAGGCCCTTGAGGTTGATAGCCTAGTAAACACCTATAAACCTATGAATCTATAACATATATTTCATAAGGCATATCTGTTGCTGTGTCCTCCTTTAGGTTTCCAGGAAACCAAACTATTAAAATTCATAAATGTAGCATGTGGGGCCTGCTATATAAGCAGGCTTGTTTTCAAGTGCAAATGTGCAAGATGCATTGCATACCTTTAAGAGCTAAACCTTAAATCACTCTGATCCACATACCTTGCACTGACATAAATTGAATTTGTGTCTTGATGCACATGCAATATGAATGGATTTTTTAAATAATTTGATAATTCACAGTAGAGTCTGGTGGGTGTAAGCTGCATTTGTATTGTTGTGTATTTGAGATTCTTCTGCATAAACTTTATATGTCACTAGTAATACATTACAAAACCAGTAACTGATCATGGAGGGGCAGGGATCACAAATTATCCTGGAATTTTTTAAAATCATTTTTATGCCTCTCCCCTCATTGATTTCCCCTTCTCTCTTCCAGCCGTCAACCTTCCACCCATCAGTTATCCGTGGTTAGTCATCCCACTTGTTCCCTTTGGGCAACAACCTGTCACAGAGGCTATCAGTCTGGTAATCATCAGTTTTTCCCCTGATTGCAGCTCTATGTCCACCCTTCTTGAGCACTGATATAAGCACCTGCACCAACATGAAAGCCTACTTTGACTTCCCCCTGCACATGAATCCTGTCATCCATGTGGTAATGAGAGCTGCTGTCATTGATTTGGTAGACTAAGTGCACAGATCGCTCATTATGCTTGTTTTACTTGCAAGCTTCTACTTGCATGCAGTGAAACAACCACCTGAGTACCACTTCTTCCCTCAGGAGTAGGCAAGCCAGCAGCTGACCATTCCTTCTTATCCTCCCTAGCCCATTGTTTCCAGTACTCGTGTCACTAATTATACTCAGGTCATCAGGACTTTACCTCCCTAAACCCTCAAACTAGCAACAAAATGGTATTAAAATATCAGAGAATAAATGGAACAACCAGCTATGAAACCTATTTAGCATATTAGCCGCGGTGGTGCAGCAGTAGTGTTGTTGACTCACATTAAGAGGTTCTCCCGTTCGATTCTCAGCTGGAGCGCCTTCTGTGTGGAGTCTGTATGTCCTCCTCATGGTCGAGTGGCGATCGAAAGACATGCTGAATGGGCGTACCTTTGTTGAAGGTTGGGTGTTGGGTTAGCACCTCAGCACCGTAAAAATCTACTGCCAATCATTAGCAGACCGGAGTTCCGCTGTGGCAACCCCTAACCGGGAAGAGCCAAAAGAAGAAAAAAAAAAAAACTTAACCAGTACAAGAGGTCTATCAATGGTTCCAGTGTTGCTTGTCTATCTTCTTTAATAAAATTGTTTCAGGATACCTGAAAGAGGTTACCAGTGGAGATGATAAGGGTTATAAATTATTTTAAGTACAAGATAAGTAAATATTTACAAGATCCAGAACATACTGGTATAGGATCTGTCGCATTTTTTAGAACCATTTCTCAGAGTTATTGAAGAAAGTGGCACTATAAAGAAATACTGTCCATCTGTGGTTTGTGAAGATGTTCTTGTTTAAAAAATACTGAAGAATATAATGTGGGACAGGATGCTACTGAGGTCCATATTATTACCAGATTTGTGAAGATGAGGATTAGACTTAGTATATTGTTACTACTATAACTAAGTATACATTGTTAACTTTTTTGCAATAATATTCCTTATTTTATTTATTTACCACGAAGGTCCAATTTGGAAAGAAGCCAATTTTCAGCAGAGGCTTGGGGAGAAACACTCCAGATGCCTGTCTTTGTAATGTGGGAGGAAACCTACACAGACAAAACATGCAGACTCCAGCCGAGAACTGAACTGGAGAACCTCTTGCTGTGAGGCGACAACACTACTGCTGCACCACTGTACTGTCTGTTATTTTTGTTATTAGTGTGTTTTGTCAACTCCATAAGGGTTTACAACATCAGTAAACAGGAAATAATAATAACAGGAAATAGTAATAGGAAATGTACTGGTTAAAAATATAGCAGGTGTAGCTCACAATTACCCTTGTAATTCCACTCTCTCTGGTAGCTTCTGATCCTTCCAAGATCCTGGTAAGAATTTGGAATAGTAAGATTTTGCTTAGATTGAGCTAAACAGATGTAAAGGAGGAAGGGAAGAATAGAGCACAGACCCTGTGTTGAAGTTAAATGAGCACTTCTTCCTGAAAACCAATTAAACCAAAATTACAGACTTATTTGGAATTATTAAAGGCAAGGAGGAGTGGAATACCAATTTATGTAAAGAGATTCCTGTTTAAAATGACTGACAGCCTTAATTCACAAGGCATACAACAGAGCAGACTTATGTTGATGTCTCAAAGAGAACAATTACTATGGTGACACAAATCCCAGGAATGAAGTTAAACTTTACCACCAGCAGACATGACAATATTGGTTAGAACTAATACCTCAAAATTCTGATTGGGACCAACAGACCTCAGTTACAGTCGTGGCTAGGACTGTTACTTTTGTAAGAGGGGTCAACAGGATAAGTTAATCAAGAGATTTTGAGTTAACATATGTTCCTGAGAAAGCCAAGAATACTAGAATAGTATAAAGAAGGCAGAAACTAGCATGACAGGTAAAAATTGAAAAAAAAAAACATTAAACATGGACGTGAGAGATATGCTGGTATCTTTTCGTCTCTTTGCATCCTGATTTTTAAACATTACTGCCACAGCTAAAACTGGCAATAGAGAGCAAGAAGTGCATTATTGTGGTCTGCACGTGGCTAGGAGAAGCACCTCACTGTCATCCGTATTGGATTTATTCTAACATAAGATATAGACATTAATTCACTCTGTTTAAATGGTCACAGCTCTGTGAACTACAAGGATAGTAGTGTTGCACAATATGGTTCCACAATGAAAACAAATGTTTTTTTCTCTCCATAATAAAAAATTTTATTGGTAATAAACGTGTTTCACAAAGTTCAACAGAAGGTCAGACCATTTTGTCTCTGTAAGATCATGTGCAGATCTACTTTAGCCACTAGGTGGCAAAATAACCAAACTCTGTTGTCGTTTTGATTTCTGTGTACTCAGCAACAATTCTCTATTCAATTGTAACCTCTTAAAGGACCACTACGGGTAAATGATGAAGAAAACATATATTTTTTATCTTGCCATGATTTACCACACGTCCCAAAGCTGCCTTCAGCAAAATAAGTACTCATTCCTAATTGTATTTTGTTTTTACTCTTGTCTGCCCTCATGGGGGCAGACATGGTGATTCCTTTGGAAAGCTAAATCTGTCCTATAATGCAGACTGTGAGGACAAAAAGCCCTACCATTTGTTGTCAGACTAGACTTCCATTCACTTACAATGGAACGCCTGAAAAAACTGCCAAGTTTGAGAGTCTGCAACCCATGTGTCATTGACTGGTATGCGCTGAGTTTTACAAATGTTGTTCCTACTGATGTACTACACATTCACTGAAAGAAACTTGCAAAAGTGTCAACAAATTACTGAGATAAAAAAGACTTTTCACAAGGACCAGTTTTGCTAGTTTCGGTTCCTGGTCAGGTTACTCCTCCCATCTCCCCTCCTTCAGTGGGCTACAGTCTCACATTTCCAGCTTTGCTAGATTCAACTATTTAGTCAGCTTTTCATGACAACAGAAATAAAAAATATCCTGGCATGCCACTAAAACTGTTCCCTTGTATGTCTCTTCACTTCTGAATAGCAATTCCCAAGAATAAAAAAAAAGCAAACCCATCAGTCCAGAGTTTAGGCTAGTCTATCCATTTTTTAAAATGTGCACAGTAAAATATTCAACTTGTAATGCAATTTGGCTGCTGACATGGTTATCTTTACATAGTTATTCTCTTATAGTATAACCTGAACTTATGGTATTTAATGATAAATTTTACAACAATTCTCAGTTTCTTAACAATGACCTCCCAAGCCTCTGATGTGACCTAGTACTTTCTTACTATTGCTTTATGTAGTTTGTCTTAGTTGTATATTTGTAGTGTGTTTCTCATCCTCTCAGCAACAGACTCCTGGAGAAGCATATACTTTTATTGAAAGAGTACCAGCAGCTGTAGCAGTGATACCACACTCCAAAACAATGCACTCAAACATAGTACTGACAAACACAAGGGAATGCATATGTCTGAATCAAGCAGTGAAGAAATTACTAGGGACTTTACTGAGCAAAATTTTACTCTTAATTTCTCCATTTCATAATACATAACATTCGCACCACACTTACAAAGGCACATCTCTACCTTCCACAAACACAGCAACCCACACCCACACAACTGCTACGGTTTCTCCCTTCAGTTATTGCAAGCCAAGAACAACACTATTTAATAAGGATACCTACCAGACAAGTCTGCATAGCGCACTTGGTCTACCTGCATCATTGCAGCTCGGGCCCCCCCCCCCCCCCCCAGCAACTGCAACTTTGCCAGATAAAACCACTGCTATGGTCCGGTTTCTCCCTACCGTTATTGCAAGCCAAGAATAACACTTTTTAATAAGGATACCTACCAGACAAGTCTGCATAGCACACCTGGTCTACCTGCATCATCGCAGCTCTGCCCCCCACAGCAACTGCAACATTGCCAGATAAAACCACTGCTATGGTCCGGTTTCTCCCTACAGTTATTGCAAGCCAAGAATAACACTTTTTAATAAAGATACCTACCAGACAAGTCTGCATAGTGCATCATCGCAGCTTGCGTCCTCCCCCCACCCAGCAACTGCAACATTGCCAGATAAAACCACTGCTATGGTCTGGTTTCTCCCTACAGTTATTGCAAGCCAAGAATAACACTTTTTAATAAGGATACCTACCAGACAATTCTGCATAGGTGACTGGATATTTACAGTTCTTGTTATTAGCAGATGTGGTCCTTAACAGTTATGTTTTAACCATTGTGACTGGTTATTTACATTTCCTTTTACAGCACATTTGTTACTTTTACTAGTTATTTTTTAAACATTATTTTGGCAGGCATGCACACCTGTAAGCCACCCCCCCCCCCAGGCAACTATAGCTTTGTCTATTGCCACTGGGTGGCATAACTTAACAATATACTTGCTGTATCTTGTCGCAAATAGATCTGCCTCCACACTGAATACTTGTAAAGTAAGGCAAGTACTATTTACTTGGTGTATTTTGTCCCCAGATAGATTTACCTTCCTTTGTATTACTTGCACACCAAGGCCTTAAAGTAGTGTTTCTGCAACTAACTGCTTACACTCCTAATTTCCTGCTTCGACCTCTTCCTTGCTTACACTTACATTACAGCTCCAAGGCTTCCACTTCTTATACTGATTACTTTTCTTTGCAGTTTTCTGTGAGGGGGTGGGCCAGATCTCTACCGGCTTTTTCTGGTTATACCTTCCCCCATTTTGTATCTCCCTCCTCTAACTCCATCCTCCCCCATGCACATTAACTAGTCTATATTAGTGGGTCTCCTTGAGCGGCGCCCTTTTGAAAGTCATCTTTTGGCCTGCTTGTGGTGAGGAAGCTTCCCCAGACCTTTTTCAGTGTGACTGCATAAATATAAGTAAATTTAACTAGTACAATACAGCCTAACAGACACATTTGGTGTAAACAGAAACAAGTGGAATGATACATTTGGTGTACAAAGAAAAGAAACAAGTAAGCCCATTGATATAATTGGAGTTAGTGTTAGCTCCGCTGCACTCGGGCTCACTCCGCTCCCCTCCCTGCTTCCTATTTCCATCCGCCCCCACTAGTGCTGATGCACTGTTAGTCATTACTGTAGGGTTCTTCCTGCTGGCAGCAGCCCTAGATCGTCCAGAGTCCCAAAGTCGGGTCCGACGTCGGCTGAAGTCGCTCCTGCCCTGACGTCAGTACGCCAGGGGTATAAAGACCTCAGCCGACGCCATTTTCCCCAGTCTTTCTTGCCGTGCAGTGTCCATTGCAAAGCAGTTTGCAAGTGCAGGTCAGCCGACTCCTGTTTATTTTTGGTGGCTTTTGAATTGAAGACTTCTTCTTTTGAGCTAAGTACCCCGTTGGGGAAACCTTTTTCTTGCTCCAGTCCGATGTCAGAAAAAGTTAATAACTGTATTTCTTGTGGGAAGCAAATACCTCATAAGGATTTTCACTCTTACTGTATACCTTGCTTAGGTCCTGACCACAACGTAGCTAATTGTAGGTTTTGTGCTAAGTTTAATCAATGCACTATTAGGCGTAGGTACGATTTTGCCTTCCATTATTTTGGAAAAAGATTTAATTACAATATGCCGTCGGATTCTTATCCGGCTACTGCAGTGTATAAGAGGTGCAAGGATAAAGACAGGCTTCCGAGGTCCAAAGTGGACAACTTTATTCAACCAGAGCCAGTTGCCTATTCAGCTGTCGTCAGTGAGGCGCTTTCGCAGCCCCTGATGTCTGTCACTTTTGAACCGGTTGCCTGTACCGACTCCCGTGAGGAGCCAATGGGGCCTTCAGACTTTTCAGGGATTGGACCTCCGGATATTGCTCCCTCAGATGGGTCCGGAGCCGCTGTGCAGGCAATGGCTTCTGAGGGAGTTTTTAGGCCTACACAGCTTCATGTAAAGATGACTCCAGTTTTGCAGTGAAGGACAAAGGCAAAGACTAAGGCTCTGGCAAAGACAAAGCAGCATGCACAGGCACCTTCTGTTCAGGGCCCTAGACCGCAAAGACAGATGCTTAGAATGGCTGAAGACCTGTTAACTATGATCAGGGGTTCTCATCCCCCTCCTGACAAGAGACCTAGGCTAGAGCCAGATTATGATTCCTCAGATCAAGTTTCGATTTCTTCTGCTTCTTCTTCTGAGCAGGATTATTCCTTCCCTCCTTATGAGGATTCTGATGCAGAAGAATCCCTTCCTTCGGCCTCTCCTCCTGAGGATTATTCATTTGGGGAAACCTTGCATGACATGAGAGAACATTTTCACTGGGAAGGGCAGGAATACTCTGAATCTAAGGAAAGGCTTAGGGATTTTCTTCTGCTTCCACAGCATAGACCCCTGGCTATTCCCCCTGTATTGGACATTGTGGATAATGTTTTTACAGAGGCATCTCTCTCTCTCCTGATTCTTTTCCTCCTGCTCCTGTCAAACCGGATAGGTATTATAGGGTTCCAGATTCCCACAAATATCTTTTTAAGAATCCTTCAGCTGATCCAGAAACTATTTCTCAGGGCCTTAAGGGTGTTAAAGTGGCCTCTGCTAAAAATCCTATTCCCTCTGACCGAGAGTCCAGAGCCTTGGAAAGATGGGGCAAAAAAGTTTATACTTCTGCTACATTGTCTATTAGAGCTTTGAATTGTCAAGTTCATATGTTAAAATATCAGCAATACCTTTTGTCTGTGTTAAAGCAAAAGATGTCTGCTGTTTCTGGTGGTGCAGACAATAAGGAATTACAGGATTTATTGCATGCTACTGAGCAGGTGGGTAAACATACCCTGCACTGTGGTTTTGATTCTTTGGAGGCTTCTTGCAGGGCTGCAGCAACTGGCACAGTTATTAGAAGGCACGCTTGGTTAAACGAGCAAAGTTTGCCTGAGCAGGTTAAAGCAAAGCTTTTAGATGCCCCTTTGCAACACAATGTTTTGTTTGGGGCCGAAGCTGAGGAAGTATTGAAGAAAATGGAAGACAAAGACAAATCTATGCAGATGGTTAAAGATTTTCTGCAGGTACAACCCCCTACATTTAGCAGGAATTGGCCAGCTAAACCTTGGTCCTTTCCGAGCTTGGACAGACCTCAGAGGGGCAGATACAGGTGTTCCAGAGGTAGGGTTCAGGCACAGCCCCCTTTCAGAAATATGCAGTGGAGTGCCCCCTCTCCCAAGGGAGGGGAAGATAGGTCACAACCTTACAGGAAACAGTCATTATGACTCTCCCTTACTAGCTCCAGGGGCATCCCTCCTGGATGCACCTTTGGGAGGAAAAATCTCTCTTTTTTATCACAATTGGAGCCGCATAACCCAAGACAAATGGGTTCTGGACATAGTTTCAAGGGGTTACAGGTTTCATTTCCATACCTTGCCAAGATCAAACGGATGGCCAGATCTGCCAAAGCATCAATGGGCAGAGGCACAACGGCGTTCGGTCACTCATGGATATGAGGGCCATAGGTTTGGTACCAGATTCAGAAATGGGGCAAGGGTTTTATTCAAGACTTTTCCTGGTTCCCAGGAAGGAAAACACATGGAGACCAATCCTGGACCTTTCCGTATTGAACACCTTCCTAGAAATTCCAAAATTCAAGATGCTCACTCTGCAGCAGCTGCTGCCTATGCTGAGCAAGAACGCTTGGATGGTGACTTTGGACTTGAAGGAGGCTTACCTGCATATTCCCATACGGCAAGAGTGCAGAAGGTACCTGAGATTCAAAGCGGGCTCGAGGCATTACCAGTTCTCTGTGCTGCCCTTTGGCTTATCTACTGTGCCCAGGCTCTTTACAAAGTGCCTGGCACCAGTAATGGCATTTTGCAGACAGAAGGGAATTCAAATATACCCTTATCTGGACAATTGTCTCATTCAAGCGGACGACAAGGAGACTTTACCTCAGCATCTAACATTTGTGCAGCATCTTCTCTTGTGCCTAGGGTTCACGGTGAACCTAAATAAATCAAACCTGGTGCCCACGCAGCAAATTACTTTCGTGGGTGCGCTTCTGAGCACTACAACCCAAATGGCTTATTTGACACCAGACAAAAAAGTGCAACTGGCTTCTTATTTCAAAAATCTGGCTTTAATGAGTCAGCTGTCTGCAAGAAAAGTTCTGCACGCTCTGGGTTACATGGCATCCTGCATTCTGTTAATACCATATGCAAGGCTGCATATGTGGAAGATACAGTGGTACCTCAAGAGTGTATGGTCTCAGCATTGCCACAGTCTGGAAACAGTGATCGCAATTTTGCCTTGTCTCCGGCAGGAGCTTCTTTGGTGGGCCGAGGCCTTCTCCAAAACAAGGGGAGGGCCTTTCTGTCCCATTCCAGCCAATCAAGTCATAACGACGGATGCTTCGGATCATGCATGGGAAGCCCACATGCAAGGGAAATGTCTTTAGGGTGCCTGGACAGAGGACCAAATGCATCTGCACATAAATTTGAAGGAGATGCTAGCTGTACAGAATGCCCTGACAGCCTTCAAAGATCTTATTCTACCGGGGCAATTACTGATAAAGACGGACAACACTACGGTGATGTGGTACATAAACAAGCAGGGAGGCTCTCATTCTTACCCCCTGTGCAGTTTGGCCATGGCTCTGTGGAACACAGCACTAGCCAACAAGGTGGACTTACTAGCTCAATTCCTGCCAGGAAAGGACAACACTCTGGTGGACAGTCTAAGCAGAACTCTTTTGGATCCACACGAATGGATGTTGGATGTTCGGATATTCAGGATGATAATGGAGGCATGGGGGTGCCCGGACATAGATCTTTTTGCATCTCCCCAAAACCATCAACTTCAAACGTTCTGCACGAGGACCTACCACAAGCTAGCATGGAAAGTGGATGCTCTTTCATTCAGTTTGAAGCACCTCTCAGTATATGCTTTTCCTCCTTTGCCTCTTCTTCCTCGGGTACTTCTGAAAATCAAACAGGACAGACCGCGAATGATTTTACTGGCTCCCAACTGGCCTCAGCAATTCTGGTATTCCACCCTGATGAACCTGGCTCAGGGTCCACCCTGGATTTTGCCACAACTTCCACATCTACTGTCTCAACGAGATGGCCAGATCCTGCACAGCCATGTCAAAACTCTGAATCTAGCAGCCTGGCGGATCCAGGGACTTTAAACAGTTCTAAACTTACCAAACAGGTACTGGACGTAATTCTTGAAGCTAGACGGCCCAGCACCAGGAAATCTTATGCAGGTAAATGGAAAAGATTTTGCTCCTGGACTCAGGCTCAGGGTTTTGATTCTGCAGTTCCAAACATTCCTCTGATTTTACAATACCTAACAGAGATGTTACATAAGGGCCTATCTTTTTCATCTATCAAAATTCATGCTTCTGCTATTTCTGCACATTACAATACGGATCCCCCAATCTTTTCTCATCCGTTACTTAAGCAATATATGAGAGGGGCGAAGAATATAAGGCCTCCTTTAAGAGCACCAGTTCCCACTTGGGATCTCAACTTTGTTTTGGAAAAGTTAACTTTATCTCCTTTTGAACCTGCAGCTTCCACAGATTTAAAGTTTTTATCATGGAAAACTGCTTTTCTTTTAGCCATTACCTCTGCCAGAAGAGTTTTGGAATTGCAAGCTCTCATGGCTGTAGAACCCTTTATTATTTTTCATCAGGACAGGGTGTCCCTGAGGACTAATCCCACCTTTATGCCTAAGGTGGTTTCGAAAGTAGTCTTAAATCAAACTATTCATTTGCCTACCTTTTATCCTAATCCTCAAAGTGAAGAGGAAAGTATTTTGCATTCTTTAGATATACACAGGCAGCTTCGTTTTTACCTGGACAGGACCAAGATTTTCAGGAAATCGGACCAATTGTTTGTGGCTTATGCTTCTACCTCACAGGGGAGAGCAATCACTAAGCAGACTATTTCTAAGTGGATTGCCCACTGCATCAAGTTCTGTTACTCTCATCATGGTAAGCCTGTTCCTGTTAATGTCAGAACACATTCTGCCAGAGCTACTGCCACTTCGGCAGCTTTTCTCAGTGGAGTTCCTACCAAGGAGATCTTAGAAGCTGCAACTTGGAGTTCTGTGCATACTTTTTCTAAGCACTACAATCTCTCTCTCTATTCTAAACCTAGGGCAGGTTTTGCCTCTGCAGTCCTGCAGGGTTTTGTGGCCACCCCTTCTGTTCCTTCTCCATCCACCCTTTCTTAGCTTTGGGATTCAACCCTACAGTAATGACTGTAACAGTGAACCACGAAGAACATAGTACAGTTGTGTACTCTTACCATAAATGTAGATGTTCGAGTATGTTCACTGTTACAGTCTGGGTTACCCTCCCTCCCTCCTGTCCCCTCTTTTGTTGTTCTTTGAGTGCTGTCTGTGTCTCCTTGACACTTCTTTTTTCTCTGAGGTATTTTTGCTGGTGATATTTGGGAATGTTCTGGTTTATGTTTGCTTATTCTTTTTGATTAAGCTTTTGGCCTTTATTTTTGGGCACCTGACATCTGGGGCAAGAAAAACTGGGAAAAATGGCGTCGGCTGAGGTCTTTATACCACTGGCGCACTGACGTCAGGGTAGGAGTGACTTCAACCGACATCGGACTCAACTTTGGGACTCTGGTCGATCTAGGGCTGCTGCCAGCAGGAAGAACCCTACAGTAATGACTGTAACAGTGAACATACTCGAACATCTACATTTATGGTAAGAGTACACAACTGTACTTTATTCTTGGCTTGCAATAACTGTAGGGAGAAACCAGACCATAGCAGTGGTTTTATCTGGCAATGTTGCAGTTGCTGGGGGGGGGGGGTGCCCGAGCTGCAAGTTGCGATGATGCAGGTAGACCAAGTGCACTATGCAGACTTGTCTGGTAGGTATCCTTATTAAAAAGTGCTATTCTTGGCTTGCAATAACTGAAGGGAGAAACCGTAGCAGTTGTGTGGGTGTGGGTTGCTGTGTTTGTGGAAGGTGGAGGTCTGCCTTTGTAAGTGTGGTGCGAATGTTATGCGAATGTTATGCATTATGAAATGGAGAAATTAAGAGTAAAATTCTGCTCAGTGAAGTCCCTAGCAATTTCTTCACTGCTTGATTCAGACATATACATCCCCTTGTGTTTGTCAGTACTATGTTTGAGTGCATTGTTTTGGAGTGTGGTATCACTGCTACAGCTGCTGGTACTCTTTCAATAAAAGTATATGCTTCTCCAGGAGTCTGTTGCTGAGAGGATGAGAAACACACTACAAGTATACAACTAAGACAAACTACATAAAGCAATAGTAAGAAAGTACTAGGTCACATCAGAGGCTTGGGAGGTCATTGTTAAGAAACTGAGAATTGTTCTAAAATTTATCATTAAATACCATAAGTTCAGGTTATACTATAAGATAATAACTATGTAAAGATAACCATGTCAGCAGCCAAAATGCATTACAAGTTCAATATTTTACTGTGCACGCATTACAAGTTGAATATTTTACTTTTATTTTACATTTTATTTTATTTTACATTTGTTGACCTGGCTAGTCTAGCTGGAGAAATTTCCATTTTCAGTAGAGGCCCGGGGAGAAAAGCTCCACAGAGTGAGATACATTCTGAGATGAAAAAATTTACATACAAACACAAAATGTCATACAAAAATATACTAGCAGTACTAATAATAATGAAAATCTACGAGTTAGTAATAGAGTTAGCAAGCAAACATTAAAAATAAAAGATGACACTCATGTATAAAAAACTACTACAGGAGTTAGTTACTATAAACACTCCATACAGTTCAATTCTCAATTAACAAGTAGGAAAAATACTGATTGGAATAATATAGAAAGGAGCAAGGGTAAGGAGAAAATAAGGAAGGTGGGAATAGAAAGTGGAGTAAGTAAGAGTGGATGGACTGCAGGATAGCAGGTAGAGAAGTAAGGGGAAGAGAAAAGAAAGTCAGAAAGCAAGCAGAGTAGAAAGGAGAAGAGAAAAGGTTCTATTAGGTAGTAATAGAGATAGACTAATCAGGTTTATTACAGGAGCAAAGCCAGTGGTTTTGGAAATGCATTTTAATGTTCTGTTTGAAAAGGGGCAATGAAGTTATCTTTGTTATGGTAGTGGGTAACAAATTCCATTTTGTCCCAATAGCATTGGTAAATAGAGAGTCACCAGCATTATTATTTGACTTTGTTGAACTTGTCAGAAGTTTGCTGGATGAGCGGAGAGAGTTGAGATTTTTATAAGGGGTTATGAGTTGAGAGAGTATGGGGGTATTATTAGGTTGGTATAGTATTTTATGGGCAATGCAGAGTTGATGGACTAAAAGATAGTTTTGAAACTCAGGCCAGCCTAGAAGTTGTAAGTTGAGGCAGTGATGAGTTCTATAGGGATTACCAGTAGCAAAGCGGGCAATGTTATTATAACAGGTTGTCAGTTTGCTAAGGCTAGTTTTTTTGAGGTTGGTGAAGATGGGCGCAGCATATAGAAGAGTTGATATAAGATGAGAGTGAGCAATCCTTGTTCTGGTAGGTGGTGTAAGAAAAGGTCTGATTCTATATAAGGATCCTATCTTTCTGTTAACTAACTTTATGGAGTTGTTAATGTGTAGGTCGAAAGAGTTTATTGTCGATTGTAATACCTAATAATTTAGTTGAAGTGTCGGGTAAGATAACAGTGGCGCTGTTTGAAGAGATGGAGAAATCTAAGGGGGGGGTTCTAGATGTGGGAGAGAAAAGAAGAAGTTTGGTTTTTTTGGCATTTAGTAAGAGGAAGCGACTAGAGAACCATGTTTCTACTGTACTGAATACTTTTTGGGTGAGAGAGATTAGTTCTGGGGTAGATGGAGCTGAGCAAATGAGTGTTGAATCATCTGCATATTGAATGCAGGTTGCTTGAGGGATTATTGTTTGAAGATCATTAATGAAGAGGGAGAAAAGAAGTGGGCCGAGGATAGAGCCTTGAGGAACCCCAATGGAAACAGGCAGGAGAGATGAGATGTGATTATCCCAGAGAACAGCTTGTTTTCTGTCATTGAGGTAAGATTTAAACCATTTAATAGCTGGGGGATCAAATGAGATGGATTCAAGAGTATTAAGTAATAAGGGGTGGTTTACCATATCGAATGCTTTGGAGAGGTCAATGAAGAGGGCAGAAGAGAGTAAGTTGTTGTTTCGGTTCTGGTTTATAGTCTCTACAAAAGAAAGTAGGGCAGTGGTAGTACTGTGATGTGGTCTAAAGCCATGTTGGCAGTTTGCTATTATGTTATGCTTTGAGAGATATTGTACTAGTTGAAGGTGGATACACTTTTCCATAATTTTGGACAGAGGTGAGAGGAGGGCAATAGGCCTATAGTTGGAGTAGTCAGTTGAGTTTCCACCTTTGTGAAGAGGGATTATATGAGATACCTTCCATACTTCGGGGATGATTCCTTCACTAATTGTCCTATTTATAAGAATAGATATAGGATATGCAACAACCTTAGCAGCCTTTTGAAGAAAAAGGGAAGGGAGTTTATCAGCAGAGGGGGTGCATGGTTTTAGCTTAAGAAGAAGTCTGTGAATATATGATGTGGAGATAGGCTGTAGAGAAAAGTTAAAAGAGGAGTTGGTTGGTTTACTCGGAGGACAGAAGTTGTTAGCATTAAGTTGTATAGCTAGTGCTTGAATAGTTTCAGTGAAGAATGAGTTAAGAGCATCTGCAGTCTGTTGTGGGGTATCAGGGTCTGCATTTAGAGGGGAAGGTGTTTTGAAAGTTCCTGGTGAGAGGAGTTTATTGATTGAGGACCAGAAAAGTTTAGAATTGTTAAGATGGGTTTGTTGAAGGTCAATGTAGAATTTCTTTTATCGGCTATAACTGCTTTTTAGTTAGATTTCTATGCTGTCTGAAGAGTAGGAGATCTGTTTTATTTCTGTGGGATCTCCAGCTAGCCCATACTTTATTCCTAGCGAGAATAAGATTTTTGGTTTCATGGGAGAGCCAAGGGGCTGTATTGGATTTCATTCTAATAGCACGTTCTGGTGCATGTGTGTCAAGAATGGATAAAAATATTTTGTTAAAATGTAGTACTGCATCTTCAAGAGGGAGTGTTTTTAATGGGTTCCAGTTACATGCGCTGAGTTCGGCTTGAAATAGGTCAGGATTAAAATGTTTGATGGTACGTATTTTTCTAGTAATGTGGGGATTTGGACAGTCAGTTTTTTCTCTTGTTATAAAAGTTAAGGAGTGGTCACTAACATCGTCTGGCAAGGTTCCTACTTTGTAATTAGTTTTTGGTCTGTTTATAAGTATCCAGTCTAAAATACTTTCTCGATTAGTGTGTTTATTGAGCCTAGTAGTTAAGGTAATGGTTTGGGTGAAACCGTGAAGGTTAATATGGGATGAAGGATTGTCTGCATTAATGCTATTCCAGTCTATGTTCAGGTCTCCTAGAATGATGGTTTCCTGTGGATAAGTAGTTGATATGCAACTAAGATAATCTTCGAGTATTGGAATATTGTTACCTGGAGGGAGGTACATACAGATGATATATATGGATTTTTTGGAATTTAATTGGAGTTTGATAATGATGGATTCTATCTTGCTGTCTTGAGATGATAGGGGTGGAAGGCTAGTGATATTTAGGTGGTTTTTAAAAAGAATAGCAACACCACCACCTTTTCTTTTGGGACGATCGAGTCTTACTATGTTATAGCCTTGGGGAATAATTTCAGTGTCTTTAGTGCTAGGTTTTAGCCAGGTTTCTGAGAGGCATAGAATATCAAATGAGTGTATGTGAAGGAGGGCATGTAGGTATGGTACTTTGTTGTTTAAGCTTTGGGTATTAAGATGTCCGATTAAGAAGCTATTATTGATTTTGGGCGTGTATACTGTAGGGGAAGAGAGTGAAGGGCCAGGGTTAGGGTGGATATCACCATCTTGAAGGGTAGGATTGCTACATTTGATAACCAGGTAGAGTCTATGTAAGGTTAGAATTTTATTTTTGTTATAAGTTGTCAAGACATAGTTGAGATGTCTAAGTCTGTGGAATTTTGGTAGTTGATAATTGGGGGTTGATGAAGTGAAAGGATAAGAGATAAGTGGAGTGATGAATGTAGAGGTGTGTTTATGTGGAAGGAGGGATAGAGTATCAAGTGATATCTTGTAAGAGGATAGGAGATAGATTGAGCATAGGGAGGAGAGTAGCAGGAATGACAGTAAATGCTGGCTATGCAGGTAGGGAGCCATGGTAAGATGAGTTTGAGAAGGTAGAGATGGCAATAGAGTGTATGGGAGGCAGGTTGTAAAAGGGGTATTCTACTGTAGAGTAGATATAAAGGTATAATAGGAATAGGGAAGAGAGGACAGTAAAGTGGTAAGGATTAACGTGAGATAGATAAGTAAAAGATGTAGAGAGGTGGAATGGGAAAAATACAGTGGGAGTGTGTTGTGGAGGTGGGGTGTGTGAGGATGGGAGGAAGTTTGAGCGGGAAGGAGAAGGATTGGGAGTGAGGGATAGGGGAGTGGCTAACAGTACTATAAGGTTAGGACCCCGGGGGGTGGGTGGGAATTGGGGGTAGGGAGGGGAGCGGAGTGAGCCCGTAGGGCGAACGGAGCGGGTACACACAACAGAGGTGGAGAGCGGAGACAATCAGAAAAGCTGGTAGGTATGGCAGGAGCAAACAGTATATGGAAGGAGGAAAAAGACAGGAGACCAAAGTAGACCAGAGGAATAGAGATAGTTATGCAGGAGTAGGTAGAAAACAAACAGTAGGAGGTAAGGTCGAGAGGGGTGAGGAGGAGCTGAGAGGTCAGGCAGAGTACTGGAGCAGTACCAGCACTATTAGCAGGAGATAGGCAGACAGAAAGATAGAATATCGAGCTTAGGGAGATAGGGAAGGTAACAAATAACTTTAAGGGCTGATTCTAGGCATGAGAAGTAGTGATGGAGAAAGAGAATAAGGAGAGCGCCACCTAGTGGCTAGGGCAGGGAAAAGAGGGAAAAGTATCAAGAAAAAAGAGAGTAGTGTAGAGGCAGGAGAAGGCAAGAGTAAGGGGATATGAGAAGGAGAGGTACCGGCTGCTAGGCACACAAGCACAGGGAACTAATACACTCTATAGGTTGACTGGAGCAGAGGCTAAGAAATCATCAGTGCAGAGCCCATAACCTACTTTGGTTCCTTGATAGAGGAGTAAATAAGGGAGGCATATAGTCTTTCAGTACTGTAGGCAGGCAGGAAATCTTCCGACACCTGTAGGGCAGGGCAGGTCAATACTGTGCACATTTTAAAAAAATAGATAGACTAGCCTAAACTCTGGACTGATGAGTTTGCTTTTTTTTTTTATTCTTAGGAATTGCTATTCAGAAGTGAAGAGACATACAAGGAAACAGTTTTAGTGGCACACCAGGCTATTTTTTATTTCTATTGTCATGCAAAGCTGACTAAATAGTTGAATCTAGCAAAGCTGGAAATGTGAGACTGTAGCCCACTGAAGGAGGGGAGATGGGAGGAGTAACCTGGCCAGGAACTGAAACTTGCAAAACTGCTCCTTGTGAAAAGTCTTTTTTATCTCAGCATACCTCTCAACCTCGAAACATCAAAAATCTGGACAAAGGCCCATGGAAAATAGGTACAAATCTGTACGCTGATTAACATAACATTTGCATACATAATTATGTAACCTCGCCCACCCGAGTGGAATTGTGGGATGCCAAATTTCAAGTGCGATCTGAAGAACAGGCAATCAGAATATGGCCCCAGAATCCCCCTGCAGCGATTCCAATATCCCATTACTTGGCTATTTCGCCCAATTTACCATAAACACTGTAAGATGCATACTGCTTTACTCCTACAATTACCATCTGGATTTTATTTTACATTTTATAGCACAAACACTAATACACATCTGATAAAATACAGTTGCACAATGAAAACAGACTTAGCATTAAACCTTCTCTGCCCTTGAAACTCATTTATTGAAAGAGCATTGAAACCCACATCCAATGAAAATGCATCTGGCCAGTGGTGGATAGAGATTACCTTTGGGCTGTTTTCAAATCACAGGCCTCTTGCACACAAAAACATACATGTGTAAGGAATGAAACAAAATGCATAAACCAATGACGACAAAACTGCCCAATTTAGAACATTTCCATCATAAAAGTCTACTCAAACTTCTACAGTCCACCAGTATCAGTAAATATGCACAATCTCTGCAAAAGTAAAAGTCAACTAAATAATTCATATTAAAGAGATCTGCAACTAATAAACAGGTTGCTGCTAGCAAACAACTTAATATTTCATTGTTTCATCTACAAATAAAGTGCTTGTTGCCCTTGAGGAATAAATGGCCTATGTTAAATAAAATGATAAGCTAGTAATACTGCCAATACGGAGTGGATGGCAAACTGATAACAGGTTCATATTTATTAGGTACCTCCAAAGAGGACATTCTCGGGACTACACTATCCACCCCCGTTAAAAGTACAATACAGTACGCTATCAGCGATCCATCTACATACTGTGGGAATATAACTCACAGCCTGCTATATCAAATAGCAAGTACTCTACCTGTTGCACTACTAACACAAAACGAGTTGGCATAAGCAGCACTAAACTTCTCTCCCTCTCCCCCTGTAGAACTATGCAGCACAAGAAATCTGGAAAAAGCCAAAGTTTATTGGGGGGGGACAAAGCCCAAAACCAGGCACATATTTTAAACATTGCTTATATAATTTAGACAAGTTGCTAGAATAAAATGTTTTGTTACCAATGCCATGCATTTCCTGAAAGATAGGAAGACTGAAACTTAAATGGCTATCATTTAGTGAATTCAGTTCTCACTGTCAGAAAACCACAAATTTTAAGACTAACAGACCAAAAGTATGAGCCAAACATTCCAGTTAAAACTAGGACATTTACACACACACACACACACACGTTCCTCTGCAGCCATACACAAAATAAAGCACAAGCTTCTCTGCAGCAGGTTTGTCTGCAGCTGTAGACAAAACAAAACACAAGTTTCTCTGCAGCTATACACAAAACAAAACACAAGTTTCTCTGCAGCCCTTACACAGTATAAATAAAAGCAGCTGTTAATAAGTAAAGCTCACACACAGTAATTTAATGCTGTTTGTTTAATATGTAAAGCTCATTCTCCTGCCTCCAGCCATTAAATAAAGATCACAGTGCCTCACACAGTAATTTAAATAAATGTAACCTGCCTGCAATACACAGTAAAAAGCACAAGTTTCTCTGTAGCAGTTAATGTAAAAAGCACAGGTTTCTTTGCAACCTTTACACAGACGGTTGTAATCACATAAATAAAAGCAAAAGCCATTAGTTATCACAAAAATAAAAGCAACTGCCTGTTAAATAAGCAAAGCTCACACAGTAATCAAATACTTCTGTTTAATATGTAAAGCTCTTTCTCCTGCCTGCAGCCGTTAACCCACAAAAGTTTCTTTGCAGCCAAACACAGTAATCACATAAACAAAAGCAGCAGCCGCTAATGTTAAAAGAAGAAAGCACAAGTTTCTCTCTGCAGGTGTTAACATAAAAAGCATATGTTTCTCTGCAGCACTACATGGTAATCACAAATAAAAATAGCAGCTGTTAACACACACCACCAGACCAGTTTCTCTGTAGCCAAGCCGTTACAATACACACAGCAATCCATAAATAAAAACAGCCATTATGTTAAAGGAAGAAAGCACAAGCAGCAACGACATACTCACAGGTTTAGATGTTCATGTAAAAGTAAACCACAGTTTTCTCTACCACGCAGTTGTTATACAGTCAGTAATCGCATTACTCACATAAAGAAAAGCAGCCGACAGCCGTTAAGTAAAGTAAGCTACTAAATTTGTTAAGTAAAGTAAGCTACTAAATTGTCTGAGCCCGATAGAGGTGTCTACATCTTAACTAGTAGTAAGCTAAGTACCTCCTTATCCAGTACCTCTTGGTAATGGTCATTTAGAGCAAACTGGTCCTTGTCTTGGTGGTGGAGCTTAATTTACTGCGTCCCACGTGGGGCTGTACCTCTCAAGTGAACCTCTTTATGCCATTGCCTGCTGTTAACATTTACCTGGAGGAGCCGGCGGGCGAGCAGTTGAAGAAAGATATGCCACTCTGCACACAGCCACGCCACTTACCTCTAAATAAAAGTCGACTCCAGTGAAGAGAGCTCTTCTTCTAAACACAGCTAGCGAAGCAAACTGTCTGAAATCCCCAAGCTTCATCCAAATAAAATCCCCCAGAGCGAGCTTTTTCTAAATAAAACAAAACTACTCGACTCATAACTCGTTTCCGGCTCTGGTAACTCCCGCTTGTAAAAGCATTTGAACCAGAGCCGGAAATATGTGCTGCATACGTGCTTGGAGCATTCCGACAGGCTGGTGGTGCTGACGTCATTGCGCATGTGATGACGTCAGCACAAGAAGCGCAAAAGTTAAAAAAAATAAAAATAAAAGTGCGAAACTGTGTGAATAAATCGGAAATGAAGGGGTGCCACTCGAGAATCGTGGCACCCCATTATTTGAACCCCAAAACTCGGTAAAAACCGAGGAATTCGGGACAGTTGAGAGGTCTGTATCTCAGTAATTTGTTGACACTTTTGCAAGTTTCTTTCAGTGAATGTGTAGTACATCAGTAGGAATAACATTTGTAAAACTCAGCGCATACCAGTCAATGACACATGAGCTGCAGACTCTCAAACTTGGCAGTTTTTTTCAGGAGTTCCATTGTAAGTGAATGGAAGTCTAGTCTGACAACAAATGGTAGGGCTATTTGTCCTCACAGTCTGCATTATAGGACAGATTTAGCTTTCCAAAGGAATCGCCATGTCTGCCCCCATGAGGGCAGACAGGAGTAAAAACAAAATAAAATTAGGAATGAGTACTTATTTTGCTGAAGGCAGCTTTGGGAGGTGTAGTAAATGATGGCAAGATAAAAAAATATGTTTTCTTCATCATTTACCCGTAGTGGTCCTTTAACCACTAAGCACCTTTTGCAAGTTGCTTCCCACAATGTTGGCAAATTTTTCCTGCTTGCATGCAAACAGCTATATATCAAGATATTTAAGTGAAAAATATAATTCCAGTGTGTGGGAAGATTATAATGCAATGGGATAGCTGTGGCTTGATTTTTAATTCAAAAACTTTCATTTTTAATTCTTGCTGGCATAACATTTAAAATGCTTGAAGCCCTAACTTTCACATACATGTCTTTATCTTTTATTGCAGTTAAATTTATAATTCTAAACAAGCATGAAATACACCTGCTCATTGTAAAGGGAATAGTTCAGGAATGTTCGAGTTTCTAACTTTCAGGTAGCATTCAGATCGCTTCCCACACATCTCTATATATATATGAATAATTTAGTGGACCAAAAACATAAACTAGAAAGGACAGCAGTTGAAAGCTGCTCTATGCTTTAATACTAGTACAAGGACAATAAATGTTTTTGTAATGTTGCCTTTAAATAAATGCATCCCTGCTCTTCAGTATTTCTCTCTAATTTTGTGATGATAGGCGGTACTGCCAGCCATGCCAGAAGAAATAGGGCAGTAGATTTGTAACATATGCCAGCACAGCTAGCTGGTATTTTGTAAATAATTATATGTCATTTGTAAATCAAACTGATTTGTACAGATGCTTGTGCAGAAAATGTATTTGTGGTTTTGCTTGTGTTAAAATGTATCAACAGTGCACCCTGCTGGAAGGAAAGGAAACGTACATGTATTATAGTAACCAAATTAAATGTATACATTGTAACAGCATATACTGGAAGTGAAGAGATTAATCTTAATTCACCTGACTTTGTAAAATATTCTTGAAATTAAATTACTTTCTGGGTTAAGCCATAAAGATCTTATCCCACAGTTTTGAATGGAGCCAGAGATGCAATGGCTGGGCTAGAGAATAGCTGTTAGCTACTGTAGGAAGAGTGAGATGGTTTTATGTTTTTATGACTTCCAGGAGATCTGAGCAAAGCTCTTATCTGTGTGTACGGTAACACATAGGTGCTAATATCCTGTTAGCTTCTATTGTTAGTGATAGCATGGGAAACAGTCAGATGACCAGATGTGTGTGATGTCATTCTGTAAGCCAAAAATAATATTTAGATATTAGTAGCAGTTTGCTCTCAGCATTCTGCATTCTGCCTTGGATCTGACAACAAGGACCACTCACCCCACATCATCGTGCCTTGCAGTAGTAAGTAACTTAAATAGGGAACAGTAACTCTTTTAGATTAGTCAGGAAAATATAGTGAGATTAGAAGTAGTGTTTTTCTATAATTGTGGGAAACTTTCCATCAGTGTTATTTTTAATATTCCTTGTGACTGAAACTCTGGTGTTTACTATAATTAGATATGTAGTATTTTCTTGTTCTTTTATTATTTAGTATTAAATATATTTAACCTTTTCATTGTGGCTGGTCCTTTTTAGAAAATATTTAAGCTTTGAAAGTATTTGCACATATTTAGTTGGTTTTAACTCTGACCACTCTTGAAAGCCTTGCTGTTTGGTTAACATTACCATTTTTATTAATATTAACTTCATTCAGCGTAATTGGATACCCTTTTAAAAGACTTATAGTAACTGACTAGTGGCAGTGACTCTACCTTATAGTTTGGGCAAAGGTGGTAGAGCAGAAAATCTGTGCCAACCTTTCCCAGGTGTGTGTGGTTGTGTGTGTGTGTATATGTCTGTGAAAATTAAATCTCAAAGAGCGTGTTTGTGTCAACTACTTGGGGCAGGGACATGAAGCACTGATTTCACAGTGCCAGTGGGGAGCCTTATTGGGGACCTGTGGAGAGACAGATAGAGACACCCAGATCCCGGGCTGACTGTGTGCTCTGTTTGCTCTTAAGATAAATTGTGCTTGAAGCAGAGAGGTCTGCATCTGGAAATACTGAATGTATCCATTTGTATTCCAAGTGAAAGTCCCTCTCCAGTGTTAGTGGTGAGGATTCAGGCTCCTTGATTACTGGCCCAGCATGGGGACGTCAAAATTGACTTTATGTTTTATTGAAGTTACATTTATAATCCTGAGCAAACATGAAATACACATGCTCTTTGTAAAGGGAATAGTTCAGGAATGTTGGAGTTTGTTACATTCAGATAACATTCTGGTCCCTTCCCACACATCTCTAGATCTCTGAATGATTTAGTGCGCAAAAATATAAACTAGAAAAGACGGGAGTTGAAGGCTGCCCTATGCTTTAACACTAGAACAAAGACAATAAGTGTTATTGTAATGTCACCTTTGAATAAATACATCCCTGCTATTTGGCATTTCCCTCCAACTTCTCTTTCTCATTGCTGTATTTTATTTTATTTATGTATTTATTTTGGATTTTGTTATGTCATTTTTGTAGAAGAAGGTTGAAATGAAAGCTATGTCATGATCCTGATTCACTGTGTTTGTGTGCATTTGAATAGTTCACATGACTATGCTTACAGCTATGATAAGTATTACAAATGGCCATACTAACACTCCAAATCAATTGGAAAAGTTAAAGCTGTAACAGAGATATTATTTGTATATAAAGCCCTCTACAAAATAAGATCTTTTCCAGAAAAACAAATTACAGTAAAATATCAATGAGCCTTCCACAGAGAATCCTCATAGAATGAATAGCTGTCATCTCAAAAAGTCTTTTATCAAGAATAAACAACAAAATACAGAATGCCAGGAAAGCAAAGTGGAACTAGCAAATCAATTTAAAAAAGTCAACAGAAACACACATCCCAACTCAAACACATTACTAAATTGACATATAAATGAAATAAAAACAAAACTGCATTGTGATATATATTTTACAATAATAATGCAACTAAAAACTCAGGAACAATAAAAGACATTCAGTATGGTAAAACAACAGCAAACTTCTTGCTGAAACTAAAACTATAAACCAGCACTTGCCTCAGGTACACAGACAACCCTCACCTCATACCACCCAACACTACAACCTGTGAGAGATGCACTTACATGGCCAAACTGGAAGCAAAGATCTCTTCACCCAAGACTGGACTAGACAGTCAAGAGGAGAAGATAAAATCTTGCACCACACCACACTCATCACATAGTTCCTCAAAACCTACACCACCATAACACACACCTACATTCACGAAGGCTCTCAATAAAAATCTGGCCAAGCAACAGGGACCTCCAAAGCAGAAATGCAAGCAACCTCCACCCCCAACACAACCCAAATGACACATAGCCCACAAACTCAGTGTGCCACTCAACCACAGCCCATAAGGCATAACAACGTACCCAACACTCTAGTCATAGGTGACTCTATAGTCAGGCACACTGATGTTCCACTCAACAGGCTAAACAAGGAGAAAGTTACTGTCAGCTGCCTGTCAGATGCCAGGATCCACCACATCATGCATGCACTCAGGTCACTCCACAACCAGTACAAATATGACACTGTCCTTTTCCATGTTGGTGTGAATGACCTGAGATGTACTTCCCTGGACTACATGAAAAGAGGAGGAGCTCTCTGATCTTGTAGCCCAGACAGTTATGACCCTAGCCCTGAGTAGTATTCTGCCATCGTCCAGAATGATACCACAGTACAAGGACAAAATGATTGACTTCAACAATTGGCTAAGCTTCTGGTGTCATTCTAAGGGGATCCAGTATCTGTCTGCCTGGGATGACATGATCGACAGACCACGATGCTTTGCCAGAGATGGCCTGCACCTGTCGCCCTTGGGATTCCAGATACTAGCTAAGGCTCTTGCCACCCCTATAGTGCCTTTTTTAGGCAAAGGTCAAATGACAAATTCATCACCGTAACAGGTACAAGCAAGCAAACTCTGAGGGTAATGCTACTCAATGCTAGAAGTCTAAACCTCAAAATGCACTCACTTGAGGCACTCCTTAAAATGGAGAACATCGACATCTAAGCAGTGACAGAGACCTGGTTCACGGCTCCAGAGAGCACCCCTGCATTACCAGTCTATAATTCATACCATACCTTTCGGCCACCTAACCTGGACCAAAACACTAAGGGCAGAGGAGTGTCCATATTCATTAACAATATCCACACCTCCAGGCTAGTTGCTCAGCATAATGCATCCGAGATTATCCAAGTGCAACTAACTCTGGGCAAGACCGCAATCCAAACTGTAGCTTGTTACAGGTCCCCCACCATGCCCCAGGATTCCCACTCCTCATTTCTTGATGCACTGGAAAATATTAGGGTACAACCTAACACCATAATAATGGGCAATTTCAACTACCCCACCAATAACTGGGAAAACTACTCATGTACCAACTTTTTCATTCAATGTTTTCTGGAATTCATAAATTCCAATGCCTTGAATCAACTTATCCACACCCCCACCAGGGGCAGCAATATCCTAGACCTGGTCATTATCAACATGGGCAACCGGTGTTCCACACCAGAGGTCAATTTCTCATTGGTTAGATCCGACCACAAGTTAATCACCCTAGACATCCGCATCCTGCCCCCACCCCCCATTAGGGAAACCACCGTAAAATATTTCTCCAAAGCCAACTTCATGCTCTTTAAGACAGAAGTGGCAAACTTCACGACAGACATGCAGATGGCAAATAGAGGTACGACTGCTGAATCCTACACAACTGCACTTTATAAGCACTTACACGAGTGCATGGATCGTGCAATCCCTAACAGAACCAAGATGCTATCCTCCAAAAAAAGGAAGCCAATCTGATGGTCCCCTGCCATAAACAAACTCTACAACAGAAGAAAGAAACTGTTGCAAAAAAGAGTAAAATCCCATAATTGGAGGAACTCCCTGGTCAGCCTCAGTAAGAAGCTGAGATCCCTCATAAAATCCTTCAAAGCTAGTTACAAAAACAAAATTGCCACTGATTCTAAAGATGACCACAAAGCATTCTATAGCTATGTCAAAAATCTCAATGGCAATACTCAGATCTGCTCTTAGTTACGGCACAATGGCACTAAATATACAGAACCAAGTGATATTGCCAACAACCTGGCAGATAGGTTCAGTGCTAACTTTAACCCCCCCCATCCCCTAAAGGGCCCATCTCTATACCGGAAGAATGCAAAGTTCCTGTAATCATGGCTGCACAGGTAAAAAACACACTCTCCAAAGCCAAGAAGACAGCATCCATGGGACCTGACAACATCCCAGGCTGAGTTCTACATGAACTACAGAACGAACTGGCACCCGACCTAAGAACCATCTTCAATCATAGCCTCACCTCAGGCTTTGTGCCCACTGAATGGCACACAGCGACATTTATCCCACTCCACAAAGGGAACTACTGCCCCATTAGCCTGACAAGCCTGGTCTGCAAGGCTATGGAAAGTATCATCATGGAACTTATAAACAATGACATTGGTAATCTCCAAACTCTGGACCCCACCTAGTTCGGGTTTGTAAAAGGTAGATCAGGTCTCTTAAACCTGATAGACTTCTTTGAAGTGGTCACCAAAGCCGTAGATGAGGGTAAGGTGGTTCACAAAGACTATCTAAATCTCGCCAAGGCTTTAAACACCATCCCCCACTCTAGAATTATAGATAAACTCATTAAACTAGGTATAGATCCCTATGTCACAAGATGGGCTGCCAACTGGCTCACTGAAAAAACCCACACTGTGAAAGTAGCAGACTCCAAATCCAACTTCAGACCAGTGACAAGTGGAGTACCACAGGTTTCAGTCCTGGGTCCTCTCCTGTTTGGTGTCTACTTCTCTGAAGTACAGGCTAACACAGAAGGGCATTGGTTAATGAAGTTCGCAGATGACTGCAAACTAGGAGCCATAATCAAAACTCCTAATAATGTGGACATCCTACAAAGGGCCTCACTGAGACAGATGCCTGGTGTCAAAGCCATGGCCTCAAGCTCAATGTCAAAAAGTGCATTGTCATCCCTTTTGGCAAAAACTCTGTACCCATGAACTACCACATAGGCAGTAGTCTACTTAACACTGAAAGTGTGATAGGAGACCTTGGGACACAGGTGGACAGGAGTCCCTCCTTTGATAATCACATTGCCACAGTAGTCAGGAAATCCTTCTACGCGGCACACCTCATCACAAAAGGTTTTTCATCCAGGAAAAAATAGGTCATTGTTCCCCTCTACTCATCACTCATTAGACCCATTATAGAATACAGCGCCCCTTTTGATATGTACCTCACAAAACATCTACAACAACTGGAAAGGCCACAGAAATACCTCACAAAGAAGATTACCAACCTCAAACAGATGCCCTATGCAGACCATCTCAAAAAACTCCAGGTTTATTCCATTGCATATCGCCTACTCAGAGGCGATCTCTGCCTAAAATACAAAGCTATGTCAAACCCAGAGCTGTTGGACATGCTCCACTTAAAGAAATCCAAATCCCTCCAAGCTACACACTCTAAGGACCTAAACCTTGTCACCACAATAAAAAGAACATGTTGGAGGGATAGATTCCTGTCCCAGAGACTTCCCATATTCTGGAACAAACTACCTATCTATATCAAACAAAGCTCCTCATTAGCAATCTTCAAGAAAAATCTTGATGATTGGATGGGAGATAGAAAATTCACCCCGAGGATCAGTTCTGTGGCTCTGCTCAACAGGGGCACAGGAAAATAATTTTCTTGGGTGGCGAAAACCAGGGTACCTTTTGGCTAGGCTTATATAGGCCCTAGGGCCAATAGCCTAGTACCTACCTATGAACCTATGAACCTAAACCACACAAGCAGAAAATTAAGCAATGCAGACAGGGACAGGAAGTAAATAAACTTTGCATGCAAAAAAGAAAAGCAGTCCCCAAAACAACAGAATACGGAAAGCAAAGTCACTCTAACCTATTAGATAATCTTAAAGCTGTAGTACACAAAAGTAAAATATGGGATAAACATAAATCTACATTAAAATTGCAATAAGACACACATAAAAGTTGCCACAGAAATCCAATTAAATAAGGCAGCAAGCATACCATCAGTCAAACCAACTTTAAAAAATAAGAAGAGTACATGAAGTCTTACATATATTTGCTTTTCAGTTCTTGGAGTTGTCACCCAAATGATTCCTTTGTCAGTGTTGTTAAGACTGTGTTACCTGGTAAACAGTATATATGTTTGTGAAGCACAGTGTTACTAGTATTCAAGTCCTCTCATCTCGCCATCTGAACTTTTTCACCTGACAGTACTCAATGAATGAAGTGTCATATTCCTGTTCGTTGGCAATTTGGAAGGCAATTGACAGTAGCAATATGTCACAGAAAACTGAGGACCATCAGGACTTTCCTGATAGTGAAATCCTACAGCAATGGTCTATCTCTGTTCTCTGCCTCTAGCATTCTTTAAAGAGACCAACATCTGACATGCACATGTTCAAGGACCCCCTTACTGTTTGATACTCTGTTCAGAATAATTCAAGTATCTACTATTATTGTAAGATTACTTAGACAACTGTACTTTGCTCATCATATTGATCACTGCTTCAGTAGACTTATCTATATCGGTAGGTTGCTCTAACTTACTAGATTTGGGAAGTGGAAGGAGAAGAATCCAGGAGCTACTACAGAATGTCCCTAGCAAAGCCTTATCTGGACTTAGAGAAGGAATCAGGCTTGTAATATCTTGTAAACATATGTATAGAAGACCAAGTCGCTACTTTCAGATTACTTCTAGAATCCAACCATTTCCAAAAAGCCATAAATGAAGCCAAGGGCCTGGTAGAGTGGGCCTTGAGCATTCCTGGAATAGTTTTGTTGTGGTGAGTATAACAAAAGTAATAGCCTGCGACAACCATTTGGAAATAATCTGTTTTGACACAGGCTGTCCCTTCTTCTTACCTTCAAAAGAAATTAACAACTGAGCCGAATAACTAAACAATTTAATTCTGTCAAGACAGTACCTCAGTTGTCTGTGGACAATTGGACATGTAAGGTATGAAGTATCCTTTCTCCCTCATTTTTAGGTTCAGGAAAGAAAATGGAGAGAGAGAGATAGTTTGGCTTAAAGTAAACATGGATACCACCTTAGGCATACAAGAAGGATTAGCTCTCAAAGAAGCCCTGTCTCTGTGGAAAATGAGAAACAGTTGATTCGCCATCAGAGCTTGCAATTCAGACACTCTTCTCACAGACATCAGAGCACAAGTAAAACAGTTTTCCATGTTAAGAACCTCAAGTCAGACAGATTAATAGGTTCAAATGGAGCAAGTGTTAGCTTCTGTAACACAAAGTTAAGACCCCAAGGGGGGGGGGCACTGATTTTCTGGAGGCTTCTTATGCAAAACCACACACTTTCAAAAACATTTTTACATGTCAAGGCATGGAAAGAGGAGCATTTATGGATAGACATCACTGAAACAGCCATAACTGAACCCTGATGGAGAAGTAAGAATGGTCATAGGATAGTAACTCATACAAATATTGTAAAATCAGAGAAAAACTGGCCCTGAAATTGTGCTGGTTATGTCATTGGCACCAACTAGAAAACCTTTTCCATTTGATATTAATAGATTTTGTAGTAGCAGCTTTCCTGCCTCCATTAGTACCTTCTGCACATTCTCAGTAAACAGGTGCCTAAAGAGAATTAAGACCCTATCATCCAGGCAGTCATTTGAAGTTGATTGGGGTCAAGGTGCATCAAACACCCCTGATCTTGTCTGAGTAGAGTCATTCTGTGAAATTGCTTGTGATAATTGCCCTTGGCCATTTCCAAAAGAAGGGAAAAACACTGTTGTCTGGGCCAGAATGAAGTCACCACAATGATCTTAGGGGATTCCTTTTGATTCTTCAGAAGTACCCTGGATATCAGTGGAAATGCATACAGTAACATTCCTGTCAAGGGAAGGGAAAAGGCATCTGTCTTCCAGACATTCTTGCATGGAGACCTGGAGCAGAATCTCACCAGATGATTGTTCAGAGAGGAGGCAAATAGGTCTACTTAAGGAACTACTCACATATGGATAAAATCTTGGAAGACCCCTAATCTAGTCTGCATTCCTGAGGATATGCCCTTGTCCTGCTCAACTTGTCTGCCCACAGTTGTGCTCTGATAGAACACAGAATGCCTGTAGACTGAGACGTGATATGAAGTTATATCTCAAGCAAACCTGCCTCATCTGCAAAGGGGGAATGACCTGATTCCTCCTTGTTTGATGATGTACCCCATGACTATGGTATTGTCTGTAACAACTTGAAGAGGTCCATGGGACCAAAGATGATTTAGAGATTTCAGTCACTTAATCAGGGCAAAAATGTCTTTTTCATTTATGTACTTGCATCTGTCCTTGGTGTCCCATATACCTTGCACTTTTGTCCCTGCTGAAACTGCTCCACAAGCAAAGTCTAATGCATCTTTGGTGACTGACTCTTTTGGAGCAGGGAGAGAGGGAGGGGAAACCTGGGTTTATTGAAGTTTGCCATCTCCCCCAACTGATTTCCCTTCTGACAAACCCCAGTACTTGGTTTTGAAAAGACAAATAATGTTGGTTCTGGGGCCAAATAGACTTCAAATACACATTGCATCATTCTCATGTGGAGACTTGCCTGGGATATCTTAAGAAACATGAAAGCTATGAGACCAAAAATCCTGAGGTATGCCCTCTTAGTGACTGAAGTCTTAAGTGGAAGACCTTAAAAACAGATTTAGATATAGACCTAGTTTTTGTTGTGGCAGAATAGCTCTTTCAACTGATGTGTACCTGAGGAGTACAATCTTATGTGAAGGAGTCAAAAAAGACTTTTGAATATTCTGTGTAAGAGGTCCACCCAAGAGAGATTCCCGACACTTTGAAAAAGGCTCTGCAGAGATAAGCAAGTCACCCAAATATGGAAACATGTGGATAGTTTATAGGCTGCAATGAGCTATAACTGAAGCTAGACACTTAGTAAACACTTTTGGTGCAATGGATAGTCTAAAGGGCAATGCAGATAACTGATAATCTGGTTCAGACGTACAAAACCTAAGAAACACCTGAAGTCTGGATCAGTATCAATATGATGATAAACACCTTTTAATTTTATTGTTACTAGGACACGTGAATGAAGAAAAAGAGGTTAAGGGCTGTGAAGTGACAGCAATTTGAACATGGGCAACATAGATTTCAACCAATCAGGGACAAGTCTCAATGGAATCAGGGACAATCAGAGGCACTTTTAAAATATTAGTTCTTTTAAGTGGAGAGAGTGACAGAACATCTGAATATGAATTAATATATATTGTTTCTGAAGTAAAAGAAGTCTATAACTCTAATTATTGTTCTAATTATTGTCATTATTTATTAAGTAAGATACCCTTTTTTAGGCAAGGCTCAAAAGACAAACCCACCTTCATAGGTATCACAAGGGATAAGAAACTAAGAGTAATGCTACTCAACTCCAGAAGTCTAAACCTCAAGATGCATGCACCTGAAACTCTCCTTAGCATGGAGAACATTGATATCTGTGCAGTAACAGAAACCTGGTTCAAGGCTCCCGAGAGCACGCCAGCACTACCAGGTTATACCTCATACCATGCTTTTTGGCCCCAAAACTTGGACCAAACCACAAAAGGAGGGGGAGTATCAATATTCGTCAAAGATACCCACACCTCCAGGTTGGTGGCACAGCACGAAGCATCAGTGACTATCCATGTGCAACTAATAGTGGGTAAAACTGCCTTCCAGTTTATAGCCTGCTACAGACCACCCTCCCAAACCCAGGTACCCCACTCAGCCTACCTGAGAACACTGGAAAATATGAAGGTCGCTCCAAACACCATTATATTGGGCGACTTCAACTACCCAAACATAGACTGGGAGCATTACTCTAGCTCCAACACCCTAGCCCAAAGGTTCCTAGAATTTATAAACTCAAATGCTATGGAACAACTTGTTACCACTCCCACAAGAGGAGAAAACATACTGGACCTGATCATCACCAACATGGGGGCTCTATGCTCCAGACCAGAAGTGTATCCCTCACTGGTAAGATCAAACCATAAACTAATCTCACTGGATATTCACATCCCGACCCCACCCCCTGCCCAGAAAACCACAGTGAAAAACTCCTCTAAAGCAAATTTCACACTCCTCAAAACCAAGGTGGAATCCTTCAAAGCCCCCGGGCCTGTGGAAAATACGGCCCAGACCGCAGATTCCTTTATAAACGCATTCTATGAAAACCTTCAGGAATGCATGGATCATGCAATCCCAAAATAAAACCAAGACCCAATCCTCCAAAGGCAGGCGTCCTGTCTGGTGGACCCCAGCCATAAACAAACTATACAGTAGAAGGAGGAAGCTACTACATGATAGAGCAAAATCCCAAAAAGGGAAGGCATCTCTGATCAGTATTAGCAAAAAACTACGGCCACTCATAAAATCATCTAAGGCCAGCTTCGAGAGAAAAATTGCACAGGACACTAAGGATAATCACAAGGCTTTCTTTAGTTATGTTAGGAACCTGGGTGGGAATTCCCAGATATGCTCAGAATTAGTCCAAAATGACAAAAAATACACCGAACCCACAGACATTGCCAACATCCTAGCTGACAGGTTCAGCGCAAACTCCCCCCCCCTCCCCACCAAACGGGCAAATATCTATCCCAGCAGAGTGCTGCCCCCCTGACATCTCAGATGCTCAGGTAAGAGCCGCCCTCTCCAAAGCAAAAAACACAGCATCAATGGGACCAGATGGTGTCCCGGGCTGCATCCTACATGAACTCCAAGAAGAGCTAAACCCAAACATAAAACTACTGTTCAATCTCAGCCTTACTACAGGATATGTACCCAAAGAGTGGCATACAGCAACAGTGGTCCTTCTCCACAAAGGTGGTGCCTCAATGGATCCTGGAAACTATTGCCCCATAAGCCTGACTAGCTTGGTCTGCAAAGCTATGGAAAGGATCATCATGGACCTCATAAATAAAGATATTGGGGACCTACAGACACTGGATCCTACCCAGTTCGGCTTTGTTGAGGACAGATCCTGCCTCTTAAACCTGGTCGATTTCTTTGAAACAGTCACCAAGACCATTGACGAGGGGAAGATGGTCCACACAGCCTACCTGGACCTCGCAAAAGCCTTTGATACAATACCCCACTCGGGCATTATAGATAAGCTCACCAGCTTAAATATAAACCCCTATGTCACTAAATGGGTTGTAAACTGGCTCAAGGACAGAACCCACATGGTTAGAATTGCTGGAGCCATGTCAGACTCCAAACCAGTTACAAGTGGCATCCCACAAGGCTCAGTCCTGGGACCTCTCTTGTTCGGTATATATTTCTCGGAGGTACAGGCCAACACGGAAGGACTGTGGCTGACCAAGTTCGCAGATGACTGCAAACTAGGCACCATAATCGACTTTCCAGCCGACACAAGCATCCTACAAAAAGGCCTCATAGAAACAGACAACTGGTGCCAGAGCCATGGCCTCAAGCTAAATGCCAAAAAGTGTATAGTCATCCCCTTTGGCAAAAACAAAGTGCCCACAAATTACCACATAGGTGGTAATTCATTAAGTACGGAAGAAGTAATTAGGGACCTGGGGACCCAAGTTGATAGCAATCTCTCATTTGAAAACCACATGGCCAAAGTGGTTAGAAAAACATTTTATATAGCCCACCTAATCATGAAGGGATTCACATCTAGATCAGGGGAGGTCATCATGCCTCTTTACTCATCCCTCATCAGGTCCATAATTGAGTACAATGCCCCTTTTGGGATGTACCTTATCAGACACCTGCAGCAACTGGAAAGACCCCAAAAGTACCTCACCAAGAGGATCACAGGGCTCAAACAGATGCCATATGCTGCCCAGTTAAAGAAACTCCAGCTCTACTCAGTGGCATACCGCCTGCTCAGAGGTGATCTGTGCCTGACATATAAAGCCATGTCCAACCCGGAATTAATGGACATGCTGCACCTCAGAAAATCCAAATCCCATCGAGCTACGCGCTCGAGAGACTTGAACCTCAGCACCAAAATAAATAGGACATGCTGGAGGGACAGATTCATAACCCAGAGGCTCCCTTCACTCTGGAATAAAATCCCAGTCCAGGTTAGGCAGAGTCCCTCATTGACTCTCTTCAAGAGGAGTCGTGATGAGTGGATGGGAGATCGCAGGTTTACCCCGGGTATCACTTCTGTGTCACTGTTAGACAGAGGCACAGTATACTAACCTCGAAAAAGGGCATAGCAAAATTAATTTAAAATGGGTGGCGAAAGCCAAACACACTCTGGCTAGGCTTATAAATGCCCTAGGGCAGATAGCCTAGTGTGAACCTATGAACCTATGAAGTATAATTCACCACATATTATCCAAAAGTCACCAATTTTAGGAGGGATGAAGATGGACAGAGCTAAAGATTAAGTCAAAAATCAAGGAAAGTTAAGAGGCATGATGGGCACTATCACAAACGGGTTAGGAAAAAAATATCCAGAACTAATCTCCAAGCATCTTCTATCTTTGGCACTGAAAACATCTTTGAATAAAAACCTTTCCAAGCCTGGGAAGGAGGAACTGTTTCTATCACTCCCTGAAGCAGCATATGTTAAAGGACAGGAGGAAACAGACTCTTGTCTGGTGGTTGAGGAATTACCCAATGGAAATAAGAGATTTCCTCCCACTGCCATCTGAAACCTTGAATGGTCTTCAGAACCTATTTGCCTGAAACTATCTGTTGCCAAAGAGAAACATGGAGATTCAGACTTTCTATAAGAGAAGAGCGACAGGGTGGGAGGGAAAAACTTAATTCTCATTTGCTTGACTGTGCTTGGTTTGGGGGTGATGGTCCTGAATTCTTTTTGTAACTCCATGTCATTTTTTCTTAAATGCCTCTTTACCTACATTTTGATGAGACTGTATAAATAAACAAACACACACACACACACACACACACACACACACACACACACACACACACACACACACACACACAAAAAAAACTAAATCTCTATCCAAAAGAGAATTTAAAATCTATTTTTTTACATCATCTGAGAGGTTTTAAGAATGCATCCAGGCAAACCTACTCAAAACAGTGCCACTGGCCATAGCCCTGTAAGAAGTATCAACTGAGTCAAACACACACTGCAAACAAGGAGTGGCTAACTGTGAAATGGAAGAAACTAAATTATTTAATATATTATTTAAAGGAGACATTTGCTTACAAGAAGAAACTGCAAACAAAATATTTGTCATACTTTCACAATTAGTCAGAACAGTCTTTTAACATAAGAGCCTGACAATTCAAAATTCTGAAAATCAGAGATGCAGAACTATCGACTTTCCCATTTTTTTATCAGTTATCTTTCATTCTTGTCTGAAAGAGTAGGATGAGATTAATCAAATGTTTAGCAACAGTAGGATTAACTTAAGCTATAGATGCTGGGACAAGTCTAGGATGAGTACATAAAAATTAAAAGGACTGAAGCACTTTATACATTCTATTTGCCTTTTTAGGGGCAGCAGGCCGACTATAAAAAAAAATTGTAGACAGTGATATACACATCCTCCAAACTGACAGAACTGGAAGAATAGGTTCAGGTTCTGAACATTCCTTCTGTAACAGTCAAGGCTACTGCAACAGTGATCAATATGATGTTATCTGAGCACAAGAGAAGACTCCCCCTTAGTAAAAATTAAGATAACCGTGGAAGAAAATGTGTACAACTTCATTCCTCAAAGTATCCCATACCAATGGAATACATTTTCCATCTCAAGCAAACTCAGTACATCAATTCATATGCTCAAAAAAGAATTGCATGACTACGTGGACAAGTGCAAATCCCAATATGGGGTGCAGGAAATTAAGCTCCTTGATGGCCAAAGAGCCTGGAGCTTGTATGAACCCCTTCTCTGAGATAGCAGCTGACGCATGGAAAAGACTACCAAATTACATAAAAGCAAGCACTAATTTAGATATTTTTAAGAACAGCCTGGACACTTATTATGGAAACAACAGTTTTGGTATATTGTCAGGCTAGAAGGTCATTAATGCCAATGCTTGAAATATCTGCATGTATTTGTATGTATTAGCTGCAAAAATAGTGTATAAATCCAATTCATCTATAAAAGATAAAAAGAAAACAGATGCAAAATATGGCAAAGTAGTGATCAAATATAAATAATGCTATGCCACTCTCAAGGCCTAAAAGATATAATTTATGTATAATACTTCAGAATTTTTTCAAACTTTTCTAAGATATTTCCTAGCTTTGGACAAAATCTATAATTCATACTATACCCTTGATATCACATAGTTAGTGTTCAAAGTTTCTTGTTACATAAATAACTAAGAATATGTAAATGTAATTAAAAGTAGGGTAAAATTATTTTTCCACTTCCTTCTTGGATACTGATAAGTAATCTATGATTATTTTTGTTCTAAATTGCATTGAGAAATATTCGGACACTGTTGCATTAAAAAAATAACCTTACAATCACACAAGCCAAGCAAATTAAAATTATCTGACCAAAGAGTGAGACAAAATGATTGTATAACTTGTCAAACCTTTTAAATGATTTCACAATCATAAAGTATACAATGTCAATCTCTGTTTTTAAATATATGTATATATCTATATGTATATATATATATATATATATATATATATATATATATATATATATATATGTTCTTCACAAAAACTTCCAGCAAAATGTGGTGAAAATACTAAACTAATTTATTGGCAGCTAAAACACAAAAAGACATACACATTTCAACATAAAGGCTTCATCAGAGTGAGCAATTAAAAGTGCTAACCGCTCTTCCTTATATAATTTAATATTGTCGTGTTACATGGTTGTGAGTAATATGAAACACAAATAACTAATAACACAAACTGAAAAAGAAAAATAAATCTGCAAATTGATTTATTCAAAATCCATAAATATGGTACTATTGGTTTCACTTCATAATCTTGAATTACTGAAATCTCGAATTTCAGTAACCCGAGACTATAAAGTCTAACTATTCATAATACCTAAACCCAAAATCCCAAATCACACAGTCATGAACATACATACACCATACAACACATAACACACACACCATTATACCCACAGCACACAAACCACACAACCCCCTACTTATATATATATATATATATATATATATATATATATATATATATATATATATATATATATATATATATATATATATATATATATATATATATATATATATATATATATATATATATATATATATATATATATATATATATATATATATATATATATATATATATATATATATATATATATATATATAAAACAACTCCGAGGTCGCACATAACATAAAAAAAAAAAAAAACAACATGCCATCCTCACTCGCTCGCACACAATTACACATCACACATACACAAACACCAACAAATCCAACCCTCACACTCACACTTACACCTCCCTACCCTTACCCACACATACAACATACAAAAACACACACAAACACTCACTCACCTGTAATTTCAGGCACCATAATACCACACGCGATGCACCAGAAGTGCATAAGCGTGATTCGAGATATTCAAATTCGCTCATGCACTTTCGGCATTCTGGTTTTAGACTTCATGGTCTTGGGTTACTGAAACTCGAGATTTCAGTAACTCAAGATTATGAAGTGAAGCCGTACTATTATATAAGAAGGAGGGGTTGGCAATTTTAGTTATTCACAATGACAAAAAGTTTTGTTTGCAAAACCAGAGTAGTGTGTGTGTGTGTGTGTGTGTGTGTGTGTGTGTGTGTGTGTGTGTGTGTGTGTGTGTGTGTGTGTGTGTGTGTGTGTGTGTGTGTGTGTGTGTGTGTGTGTGTGTGTGTGTGTGTGTGTGTTATACAGGTTAGCACTGCATGCGAGTTTATCACATGGTGATACTGTGGTGTTTTTCGTCACTGGTACAGTGTGTCAAACTATGTAATGGTCGAAGTGCATTATATTGACCATAACATAATTCAAGAGTTTTGCCCTTTTTTGAATTTGTGCTACCATGGAGTTAATATATTTAATTTTCAGCGGTGAGGGGTATATCACTCCTCATAAAAAGCTGTTTTTATTTTGTTTGTTTTACTTTTCAAACTCTCATATTCCTATTGGCTTATATTTGCACTTGTTTGTGATGATTTTAGTGGTAGTTAGTGGTAATTTCCATTGATTTTGTTCAATGTTTTGTGTTCTGATTAAACTCACTGACAATTATTCATTATAAACTCAAACACACACACACACACACACACACACACACACACACACACACACACACACACACACACACATATTTTTTGCCCCATTATACCAGAAATTAGCCATATTAATAATGCAACAGTGAACATACATCGCTGTCCTGTAGCTTTCATTTTGCTTCTTACCATAATAATTCTACTGCTTATTTTATGTTTCTGCCACCATGCTTCATCAAGATCAAATACATAAAATAGGTGGATTGGATGTATACACATATCCTGAAGAGGAAAGAAGCAATTGTTATTTCAAAATTACATACTGTATCTCCTAATGGTTTGAATTTAAATTTTAATAGGAAAATTCTGCTTCAGTGCATTGTTTTAGGATATCTTAGTTTAATTTATGTTTCTTAATTTATTGATCACTTAATTTGTTTTTATTTTTCATTAGCTGTTATTTGTCTAGCATTTCATCTATAAAGGGTGTTTCTCCTTTGTTCATCTTTGAATCTACTGAATGCCTTTCTGACTGAGGTATTATAGCAAAGTCTATTCTCTGCTGCTATTCGTCATTTTTATAATTGTTACACTTTTTACATTGTTCTTACATTAAAACATGTACATGTTATATTTTACCATCTTACTTAGCCCATAAGGAACATTTAAAACTAAGTAAATACATTTTCATGAATAAAATCTCCAAAAGATGAAGTTTTTGCCAAAGACTTTAACATGATAGATTTTTTGTTTATTATCCAAAACAGGATATCAAATCTCTGTATAAAAACTGCAATATATTTCTAATGAAATCATATTATTTAGTCAATATATATTTTTTTAATTTTACTGTGCCTTTGTCCCTTTCTCTTAGGTTCATAGGTTTATACTAGGCTATCTGCCCTAAGGCATTTATAAGCCTAGCCCAAAGTTTTGTGGCTTACGCCACCCCTTATATGAAAAAATACTGTACCCATTAGTTTGTTGTGCCTCTGTCCAGCAGTGACACAGAGATGATTCCTGGGGTAAACCTACGATCTCCCATCCACAGGTCAAGATTTCTCTTGAACAGAGCCAGCGAGGTGCTCTGCCTCACATGGACCGGGATTTTATTCCACAGCGTAGGGAGTCTCTGAGTGATAAATCTATCCTTCCAGCACATCCTATTTATATCCGTGCTAAGGTTTAAGTTGCTTGCTCTAGTGGTTTTGTTGAATTTGGATTTTTTGAGGTGGAGCATGTCCATTAATTCCGGGTTGGACATGGCCTTGTATGTCAGGCACATGTCACCTCTGAGCAGATGGTATGCGACTGAATAGAGCTGGAGTTTCTTCAATCTGGCAGCATATGACAGATTTTGGAGTCCCTTTATCCTTTTGGTGAGGAACTTTTGGGGTCTCTCCAATTGCTGCAGATGTCGGGTGAGATACATCCCGAATGGGGCATTGTACTCGATCATTGGTCTGATAAGTGAAGAGTACAGGGGAACAATGACCTCACTTGATCTGGATGTGAATCCCTTCATGATCAGGTGGGCAATGTAGGAGGTCTTTCTAACCACTTTAGCAATGTGAGTGTCAAAAGAAAGGCCACTGTCAACCTGGGTCCCCAGGTCCCTGATAACCTCTTCTGTGCTTAGTGGATTGCCACCTATATGGTAGCTTGGGGTTACCTTGTTTTTCCCAAAGGGTATGACTATACATTTTTTGGTGTTTAACTTCAGGCCATGGCTCTGGCACCAGCTATCTGTTTCCGTGAGTCCCTTCTGAAGGATATCTGTGTCCGATGCACTTTCCACTATGGCCCAGTTTGCAGTCGCCTGCAAACTTTGTCAGCCAAAGTCCTCCCATGTTGGCCTGTACTTCTGAGAAGTAGATGCCGAACAATAGGGGCCAAGGACCGAGCCCTGTGGGACACCACTTGTGACCGGCTTGGAGTCTGACATAGCGCCAGCAACTCTAACCCTGTGGGTTCTGTCCTTAAGCCAGTTTGCAACCCATCTTGTGACATATGGGTTTACATTTAAGCTGGTAAGTTTTTCTACAATACCCGAGTGGGGTATTGTGTCGAAAGCCTTTGCAAGGTCAAGGTAGGCTGTATGGACTGCCTTTCCCTCATCAATGGCCTTGGTGACTGTTTCGAAGAAGTTGACCAAGTTCAAAAGGCATGATCTGCCCTTGACGAAGCCAAACTGGGTTGGGTCCAATGTCTGAAAGTCCCCTATATCTTTGTTTATGAGCTCCATTATGATCCTCTCCATAGCTTTGCAGACTAGACTTGTTAAGCTTATGGGGCGGTAATTACCAGGGTCCATAGAGGCACCGCCTTTGTGGAGTGGGACCACAGTTGCCGTACGCCACTCCTTAGGCACGTATCCTGTGGTAAGGCTGAGATTAAACAGCTGCCTTATGTGCGGGTTTAATTCCTCATTTAGCTTGTGTAGCACACAGCCGGGGACACCATCCGGTCCCATTGATGCTGTGTTTTTAGCTTTAGAGAGAGCAGTTTTCACCTGCACATTTGAGATGTCTGGGAGGCTACACTCCGCTGGGATAGTTATCTCTCCTTTAGGGGAGGAGAGGGGGGTGAAGTTTGCACTGAACCTGTCTGCCAGTATGTTGGCAATGTCTGTGGGTTCAGTGATTTTTGTATCATTTTGGACTAATTCTAAGCATATCTGGGAGTTTCCACCCAGGTTCCTAACATAGCTGAAAAAGGCCTTATGATTGTCCTTTGAATCCATGGCAATTTTTCTCTCAAAATTGGCCTTAGTTGATTTTATGAGTGCTCGTATTTTTTACTAATAATGATCAGGGGTGACTTCCCTTTTATGGATTTTGTTCTATCATGTAATAGCTTTCTCCTCTTATTGTAAAGTTTGTTAATGGCTGGGGTCCACCAGACTGGACGTTTGCCCTTTGTGGAAAGAGTCTTGGTTTTATTTGGGATTGCCTGATCCATGCAGTCCTGGAGGTGTTCATAGAAGGCATTTGTAAGGGCTTCCGCAGTTTGGGTTGTGGTTTCCACTGGCTCAGGGGCCTTGAAGGATACCACACCAGTCTTGAGTAGTGTGAAGTTTGCTTTAGAGAAGTTCTTCACTGTGGTCTTTTTGTTTGGGTGGGGGCGGATGTGGATTTCCAGTAAGATTAGTTTATGATCAGATCTCACCAATGAGGGATATACTTCCGGTGTGGAGCATTTTGTCCCCATGTTTGTGATAATGAGATCTAGTATATTTTCTCCTCTCGTGGGAACAGTGACTAGCTGTTCCATGGCATTTGAATTTATGAACTCCAGGAACCGTTGGGCTAGAAAGTTAAGGCTTGAGTAATGTTCCCAGTCTATATTCAGGTAGTTGAAGTCACCCAATATGATGGTGTTTGGAGATACATTTATACCCTCCAGTGTCTTCAGGAAGGCTGTGTGGGGTTCTTGAGTTTGAGAGGGTGGCCTGTAGCATGCTACAATTTGTAGAGCAGTTTTGCCTATGGTTAGTTGCACCTGGATGGTTTCCGAAGCTTCATGCATTGCCACCAACCTGGAGGTGTGGGTATCCTTTATGAATATGGATACACCCCCTCCTTTTGTGGTGTGGTCCGGGTTTTGGGGCCAGAACGCATGATATGAGGTAAAACCTAATAGTGCCGGGGTGCTCTCAGGAGCCTTGAACCAGGTTTCAGTTACAGCACAGACATCGATGTTCTCCATACTGAGAAGGGCCTCGAGTGCGTGCATTTTGATGTTTAGACTTCTGGCATTGAGCAGCATTACCCTCAGTTTCTTCCCATTTTTGTTTTCTAGGGTGGTAGGTTTAGAATTTGAGCCTTCATTGGTACATCCATGAATTTACTACATTAAGCAATAGTATGGGGTGATGCCCCCAAAGTGGGATTAGGCACACAGTCCAACCTCCCAAAAATATGGTAATTTTTTTATTATTATTATATTATGTTGATTTAATTATATATGTATTTCTGGTATAGTTGGGTATGTAATATAGAAATGTGACACTGACATAAAATTATTATTTAAAATCAGTCCATTAAAATTACATAACTTGGTTTATTCTTCCATTCCATGTAAATGATTTTCCTGACATATAATGGATAAACATATTTTATATCACTAACAAATCTTTATTTTGAATATGAAATTGCCTTTGCAAAGCAAGTAAAAATAATTTTGAGTTGTCTAGATAGTTGAAGAAAAAGAAAAAAAAAATTACCCATTCAGAAATGTTATTATTATTTGTAGTAAGTATAAATCCTAATTTACCATTTACTGAAGAAACAGAAAAAAAAACAAATGATTCATTTCTTGAGTCTTGCAAATAAAGTTCTTAAAGGTCTTAAATTTATTATCAATATATTTAGACTCAATGGGTGTGTAAATATATTGTATGCAGTTTACTATAATTAAGCTCATCTTGTTATTTAATAAATTTAAAGGAACTGTTTATGTGTGCAAAATGTCACTTGAAAATTTATTTCATGCTGAATCATACGTACCATCCAACCACTAAATGATTGCCTTAAAAATAAATGCTAACAAATATCCCCTAATATTCAAAAATCTAATGTCTTCATTTTCCAATATCTAGCATGATTTTTCACAGCAGTTCTAGGTTTGATAGTTGACAACAATGTCTAATTTTAATAATACTTCATTTATTTACTTGAGATAATCTTGTTAGGGTATTGTGAAATAGGTCGGACTGTACAATTGTTCATATGCTGGTAACCCGTGACATATCTGATGGCTGCCACTTGCAGAAAAAAGAGAGTGCTTGAGCTCCCACTACTCCAACCTCCCGTTTCTGCATAGCCCTCCCAACACCTAATCCTATACACAAGCAATAGCAGAATGTATACAAAAGGTGTGCTTTGTGCTTTCAGTAATGACTATACATATCTTAGTACAAAAGATGGAAATAACTGCACACTGTTCTTGGCAGCCTGTTCTGCTGTGTATTTTGCTAGGCATTTTTTTACGTAACCTCCTGTTAGTAAAAGTAACAATTATGAATTTGATGGCATGGACAATGGAAACTCAGAATTCTGTCTTACTAAAATTAAAAGGATTTATTTGTAAATATATATGCATATATTTAGGAAACTAGATATGCTTCTTTTCCAACTACATTTTTTCTCACCCCCTCTCCATTAATCATCAATTTCTTCCTTGTTAGTCTCCCAATATTTTCCTCCTTTTTCTTTCTTTCTTTCTTTCTTTCTTTCTTTCTTTCTTTCTTTCTTTCTTTCTTTCTTTCTTTCTTTCTTCTTTCCTCTGTCCTGCTTGCTCTGCACCTTAGTGAGGGTATGAAACTGCTGGCAGTATGGCATCATCACCATGTGTGAGGTGTTTTTATTTCCTTACCCCACAAGACCATCAGAGGCTTCACCTTCAGAGACCCCAAGTGCTGGCCCCAGGCATGCGTGTGCTTCCCCTGTATGCTGCACTCCCAGCAGCTGCAGTGCAAGCACTGCTTGGTGAGCTGAACCATCAGTCATTTGGCCTTGCTTTATTGTTGTCCCATCTGATCTTCAGTTGAATGGCAATTGCCACCACTTTCCACCCTCTGGGATGTACAAGCCAGCATTGACCATTCACTGCCATCCCTCCCAATGACTTATCTATTTACTGGGATGCTAGTTAAACAAGCACAGTCAGGCTTCATGTTTCTGCACAGAAATAAATGCAATTGCTCTAGTCTTAAAGTAAACCTACAAGCCGTATTTTACCTTATGTGTCTAATTCATGACAGCACATTTAGGTTTAATATCACTAATAATATATCTCAATGAGGTGTGCAATCATATTGTTATAGCTTTATGCCCCCAGTTTTCATAACAGCCATTTTACGCCTCACCAAAAGCTACTTACTTAGTCAAAATCACTCTAGAGTGCAGAATGAATGGGAATCTCTTCAAACTTTAATTTCTAAAGTCTAACATCAAAGGTTACAAAGCATCTGTCAATGACATCCAGTGTAATAGTGGGTTCATAGACAACTAGAATAATGAAAAACTGAAACCTGTATCAGCAACTGTAAAGCAAAAATGCAGTTCACAGGAAAACCGAAAGTTGATACAAAAGATTTAGGCACAGACAGTTATAAGGTATTGCCAGTTAAGACAAAACATCCATAAATAATTAATTAGGTCTCAATAGGCTGCCCATGAGGTAATGTCTGTTACAATACTCTGGCCAAAAAGTCCAGTAAACAAGATAGAAATTATCATCCCTAATTCTCTTGGTTTTCTATGAATCCTACTTGGAAAAATGGGGGCATTCTAATCATGCAGTACTAATTCATTGTCCTTTAATGTATTTAATATTTCTTAAAGTCTAGTTATAAGCAACATCCAGCCTGAATGTATTCAAACTGAAGAAAAAAATTAACTTTCCAAGGTCCAGCACCAAAAGATAAAATAAAAAAAAACACAGCACCCACAAACCACAACAATTATTTAATAACTTTTAGAAGTCCACTGTAACATGGATGAGAACACTAAAACTTATTAAATAATTCTTGTGGTTTGTAGGTGCTGAATATATTCAACCAAAAATGGTATGTCAGTAAAACAAAAGTAACGGTAATGCACAGCAAGGTTAGAAAGCATGCTTAATCCATTATTATCTCAGTAATTAATGTCAAAGAGAGCTACTCATGTGGCCTGTGATAGTGAGAACAACCTACAAAAGCATGCAATATGACATTATTAATTAATATTCTTACATTATCCTTATAAGTCACTATGTTCATTTATGCAAATCTGAACTGTGGCAAAGTTATGCTTTTATTTTTGCACAGTACGAATAAATAACTTTAGCTTTCTGTCTCACATGCATCACCTCACACCACTCCAGCTGACTACGCATGCTGTGTTTACCTGATGAGCATATTTATCAAAGAGCCAGTCTTACAGGCACATGTCCTTACTGATGACTCAGGACAAGTCACCTGGACATGCTGTGCCTTCACTCTCACACTGTATACAGCTGGAAATTGCAAGAATTGAACACATATCAGCATCATACAGCTGTCTGTTAATATTCACAGACTGGGTCATGCTACCACTGCTAATATCTTACCATAAGCTGTCAGCAAATTAGTCACATAATTTTGTTCTAAAGACCTAGTTCATATCCAGAGGACAGTGAAACTGTTAACATATGTGCATTAGTAGAAAATGATGAGTATGAACAGATGCAGTTCTGTACATGTTATGAATCTGTTATACACTACAAGCTAGTCAAATACCTGGCATTTCCTGGCTGACTGGTTTCCTGAAAAACACTTTAAATTTTCTTTTCGACTTTATAAGTAATTTTAGTTATGCTCCCACAGTTAGGTAATGATCTAATTACCAAAGATCAAACCATCTCCTGTTTTGCTCATGCCATTTGATTAATATACCCTCTAGACAAAACAGTTTATTGAAAACTCAAATTTCTTACTGTCTTCAAAAAGTGAAAATAGTCATCTGTGTAGCAAGTTTACATTCCCCATCTGTTATTATATCAAATGTCATACTCTGGACAAAGCAGTACACATCTTTGTAACTGAAATGTGACTAACTTCTAAAGAGAATGTTAAATGTGTCTAATATCACAAGAGAAAATATTCTAAAGCTGGGCTGGGCTGGGCTGGGCTGTGATATCCTAGGAAGGTGGCAAAAGGGAAGTTAACAAGCAAAAATGTGAATTTACTTAGTGACAGTAGTGTGTCATATTCTGTTTAGAAAATTCTAGCCTGCAGCAAAGTTCCACTTTTTTCTTATATTCTTTCCTCTTAGGTATCAGTTGATAAGGCACGGTATTGTATGTCAGTTCAAAACTATTTCTGATACAGACCAATCTTTTATTGTTCATAAATGACAAAAGAACAGTACTTATTGCTGAACAGTGCATGACGTCTGACTGTATCATCCATCTGTGAACCTTACCTCAGTACTGCTTGTGATATTTAAGTGCAAAGTTTCCAGTAATACAAGTGATTTTACCAAAGAAGTTAAAAAAGACAGAAACATGACATACAACTGTGCAGGTTTCTATTACATTTACTCAAAGCCCAGATGCAGAAATCACAGATGATCAAACATAACTTCCTGAAATTTCAGATAATTAAACTACATTATTTATTTATTTATGTGCATCTGATAGCTGGGTAGCCAGAAGCCCGTTTTCAGTGGAGACCCGGGAAAAAAACTCCAAGGAAAATTATGTAATTATACATTTGTACATATGACAATTACAATAGGAGTTCAAATGCAAGTTCCTTGACATTGTATCTAAAAGCATATAACAATGGTAGTACAATAACTTTATACTATCCATATAGACAAAAGAAAAATATATCTATTTGTGTTTTGTTAGGTTAGTGTAGGGTTGGACAAGATCAGGTAGAGCTTGGCAGTTGTCAGGTTTGTATAAGACTGTATGGGCAGTTGGTAGCTGAGTCAGAGTAAGTTGGCAAGGGAGTTCTAATCAGTTCAGCTGGAGAAGGGCAGTGCAATTGTGATATCTTTGAGATTGATTAGTGGCAAATTTGGCAACTTTGTTTTAGCAAGATTCATGAATATTCAGTTCAGATTTGCAAAGACTGGTAAATATTTATGATCAGTAAAGCAGGGAAGATAAGAGATGGGTTCTGGCTATTGCGAGTCTGGCATGGTCAGTAAGATACCATTTAGGCCTATAGAGAGAACCCAGTTTGATATAAACCTTTTTAATTGTTAGTGCAAGGTATTTGTCAGACTTAAGTCCACTATCAATTGTGACACCAAGAAGTTTTGTATGTTCAACGGGTTCTATTTTTCTGCCATTGGAGGAGAAATTAGAGAGAGATGATTGGTTGGTTGTTGCTAAGTTATTATAGAAGACCATAAGCTTGGTTTTATTGGGGTCAGGTATAAGTTGATGAGCTGTTAAGTAGTTTTCAATATTGTGGAGGGCTGTCTGAGTTTTTTCTTGGAGTTCCTTGATAGAGGGGGTAGAGCAGATTAGGAAAGCATTGTCAGCATATTGTGTGATTGAGGCTGGATTTGCTGAGCAGTTTAGGTCATTGGTAAAAATTGTGAATCAAAGTGGGCCAAGGATAGATCCTTGTGGGACTCCTACACATATAGGGAGCTGGGGGGTTATTTCCCATAAAGTGGCTTGTTTCCTATCTGACAGGTAGCTATGAAACCAGCTTAGGGCTTCAGAGCTGCAGTGGTAGAAAGTCAGTTTATTTGAGAAGTATTTGATGAGATACAGTGTCAAATGCTTTTGGCATATCTAGGAAGGTAGCAGGGACTAGCTGGTTTTTGGTTTTGAGTTGATTTACGGTATCAGTAAAGCTAATTAGAGCTGTACTGGTGCTATGCCTAGGTCAAAAGCCATGTTGTGTATTAGATAATAGATTATTTGACAGAAAGTGGTCTAAGATCTGTTTGTGTATACATTTTTCTAAGATTTTGGCAAGTGGTGACAAAATGGCTATGGGTCTGTAGTTGGATACATCAGTAGAGAGACTGCTTTTATGTAAGGGTGTGACGTGAGATATTTTCTAGAGGAGTGGTACGTCCTGGTCAGAGATAGAACAGTTAATAAGAATAGATATAGGGTAAGTGATGGAAGTAGTAGCTAGTTGTAGAAAGTCACCAGGTAGCTGGTCTGCAGCTAGTGTGCAAGGTTTTAGTTTAGAAATTAGATTTTTGACATAACTTGTTTGGATAGGTTTGACATAGAGGAGGGTAGAATTGTTGTTGGAAATTTGAGGTATGGACAGAGGCATATTAGGGGTTCTGTTTAGTAGAGAGGTTACTGAGTTAATAAAATGGGAGTTAAATTGAGTAGCTATGCAATCATTTGGGTTGGTCAGAGTTGGGGCTGGGGTAGTTGATTTTCCTGGGTTAAGAAGGAGGTTGATTGTTTGCCAGAATCTTTTGGGATTTTTATTGTATTTTAGCTGACTTGTTTGGAAGTAGGTTTTTTGTCTTGTTTAATTAGTTTTTTGGTTTGATTTTAAAATTGTTGGTAGGTAATGAGATTTTGTTTACTTCTATTATTCTGAAAGAGATACCAGGCTCTGTTCCTTTGTTTTTGTAGAAGAATTGTGTCTTTTGACAACCAGGGAAGTTGTTTGGATTTGGTACAAATTTTTCTAATTGGGGCTAGATCATTAAGTATTTGTAGGAAAGCACTATTGAAGTACTGCACTGCACGGTCTAATTGAAGAGGTTTTAGAGGTCCCCAGTCATATTGCTGAAGAAGAGTATTAAATAAGGTAGGAGAAAAGTGTTTTCTTGTGAATGTAGCAAAATGAAATGTTACAGGAATTATGTGCATGTTTTCTAATCAAGTAGTTAGGGAAGTGATCACTTAGTGTGTCAGGGAGACACCCAGCATCATAGCTAATACTGGATTTGTTTGTTAAAATCCACTGAAGAATGGTTTGCCTGTTGGTATGTTTGTCGATGCATGTGGGGTGGTTAATTTTTTGAGAGAAATTGTAGAGGTTTATAAAGTTAGTACTGGTGTTAGAAGAGCAGGTAGTCCAGTCAAGGTTAAAATCTCCAAGTATAATAGTTTTATGGCTGAAGTTGGTAGAGGCCCATTCAAGGATGTTTTCAATATTTTGGAGGTTATTAGCAGGGGGCAAGTTGATCACTATAAAGATAATGGACTTATGATTATTCATATCTAGGCATGCTACTGAAACTTCTGAGTTAGGGATATCAGTTAGAGAAGAGTTAAGTTGTGCTAATTTAAGATTGCTTTTTAACAAAATGGCAATCCCACCACCATGTCTAGATACTCTATCAGTTCTGAGGATAACCATTGGGAAGAAATAACCATTGGGAAGAAATTCTTTAGATTTAATATGAGCCTTAAGCTATGTTTCAGTAACGACAGCTATATCAGGGGAGTAAAGGGCAATAGCAGCATGAAATTCATGTACTTTGTTTACCAAGCTTCTGAGGTTTACGTTAATGATGAGAAGGTCAGAGTTACTTTTTCCAGTGGCATATAGGAGTTAGGTGTGGAGTTAGGGGAGGTGTCAGAATGTGGATTGAGGGGAGGTGGGGTAGAGAATGTGACAAGGGTTGGGCCTGAATTAGGATGGATGTCACATTGGAGTTTAATATGGGTAAGGGAATGGAGGGTAAGACATCTTAGTTTGGAAAACAGACTGTGATATGTATATATATATATATATATATATATATATATATATATATATATATATATATATATATATATATATATATATAGTTTAGTAGCAGAGCTGTGGGTTTGAAAATATCTAAGAGAGAATAGTACAGTAGGGGAGGTGTTGAAAAGGTATGGGGAGATGTGAACAGTGGGTTTGTCATGCTGCAGGTCCTCAATTACTGGCAAGGTAGGGGAAGGGCTGTTTGTGAGAAGATATGATTGGAAGAAGGTGGTATTAAGTGCTAGGAGTAACAGAGCTAGCAGGACAAGGAGAGAGATGATAGGTTTTATTAGAGTAGAGGCAAAGTAAAGAAGGCAGATTGTAGTTAAGATCAGGGGTGATAGACTGTAGATAAAGTAAAGAAAATCTTATGGTGAAGAGTCAAAAAGGAGACTTGATGAGATACTGGATTAAGTGAGATTGAAATTATAGGTGCCGTGCTGATTGGAGGATAGGTAGAAGGGGAGGAGCCTGTCTAGGAATAAAGGAAATTGATCTTGGGGTGGGTAGGAATGGGGGTAGGGTAGACAAATGGAGCTGGCAGCACCTGGAGCTAACAAAGCAAAGGTTTTTATTTTGCAGGCTCATTTCTACTATCAGTATCGGTGTGGACACTAACCAGGTAAGTCAGGAATATAGGAAAATAGTATAGAATGGCTTTACAATAAAGATGAATTAAAGAAAGTACTTGCACTAGCTTTTGAAAGTCAAATAAGAATTTCATGCAGAAGTCTGTGAAAGTCTAAGGCAAAAGCCTGGTAGTAAGATACTATTATTACGTTAAAATTGACATTGATATTACCTTAAAATTGCAATAAATTAAGCTAGTGTCATGGTGTAGAGAGATACAGACCTGACTATGGCCCAGGTCACATGGGTTTAATTAGAAGCTCAAACATCTAAGCCACTGGCAGGGAGGAAATGAGTGTGCCCTTCCAAGGGAGATGACATTCATGTAGGTGTCCTTTGCAGGAAGGTACGGTACCTAAAGGGGACTAGCTCTTAGATGTAGGAGGTGACTCAAGGGGAAAGTCATAAATGAATCCTCCCAGTGGTAATAGAGAACAGCATGACCCTCATTAGGACATCCCTTGGTTCTGCTCCAGCCCCAGTCTTAGAATGGAGATAGTCCTAGGACATTAGGAGAAGCTGGCAGACCCATTAATGTACAGAGGCATTAGGATAACTGGGAAAATGAATCAGAAGAGGAAAGAAATGACAAAAAGTATTATATACATATCTGATTGTGATATATGCTACAATCTATTTGCAGGGGAGTAAGTGCCCACATTCTCATGTGGGACTTTTTGTTCCCCAACTCCCAAACTGACACACTTCATATTTGCCATCACAGTGCATCAATATTTTGAGAATTTTTTTACTTTACAATAAGTGGGAGGAACTGAGAGTGTGAATAATGAAGTTGGACGAGATGTTAGGAAGAGGGGTCCATATCATTGACACAGGAGATTTGCTCCCTATAAAAGCTTGGAAGATGTCTGTGGGTGAACATCTTAAGGTCATGTGATTTTAGACTACACTTCATTCTTTTGTTGCTCCTTCTTTCATATTACTCATTAACTGATCTGATAGGAAGTGAAATGACCATCTTTCTGCTATCAATTATTTGACTATATTTGGTAGTATTAGTAGTAGTCTGAACTAATTCAGTGAGTGCTCACCTTACCAAAATAACTGCAGATTGTATTCAATTGCAAATGCTATAATGAGCATATCAATGCTATTGGCAGAGTGAACATTCAAGGACAAACCATTATGCTATGCATCTCATATAGGAGTTTTAAATACTGCTAATTACCTAATGAAATTCATTATATGTTCATAGGCTTATTTTAAGCTTAAGGTTGGAAATTTATCAGAGAAGCTTAGTCACATCATCCTTCTAAGGATAAGGATTAATGCCAGGCATGAATTTAGAGTTAGCTATCCAGTTACTGAAGTTTGCTATAAATGTTTTCAGGGAAGTGCTCTGCTTGGTGTTCAGAGGGGACTCTGTTCCAAAGGTGGGGGATACACTGGGAAATAAACCTTTCATATCAACTGTTATTGTTGATCTAATTGTGGAGGCTTATGTTCTTGGACTGGTTATTAGTTGAGCTGCTTAATCAATGAATGTGGACTAGATCAAAAAGTAAGGGGTCTTTTAAAGCATGTAACATAAGGCAAAAATTCCCTCCCAGATGCCTGTTAGATATTGAATAAAGGGATAAAGATTTTAGACTACTGTGGTAGCTAAGTAACTTAAACCAGGCATTTTTTTAGTTAGGCATTTTATTTGATAATAGGTCTGGTGAGAGAGGAGTAAAGGTGACAGGGACACCTTTGGACCTAGAAAAGATGCCATAACAGATAAGATGTGTGAGACACAAGGATTAACTAGTTTGCTTAAGTGGGCTCTTAAGGTAGGTTGAATGAGACCACTTATTGGCATTAAGCAATTTCTTTCTGCTGTTGTATAATTTATTTATATGTGTATTACATCAAAGGGTTTGGTTTTAAATTTTACATTATATTTCTTGCTGATAGGGACTGCTTTATCAAAACAACTACTTAGGTGGGAGTAGAAATCAAAGGCAAAGTCAGTTTCTTGATCAATGTAGTCCAATGGAGGAGGATTACAATGAAATGTATTTAGATCATCAGGTAAATGAAGTAGGTTTGCTTTTGAGATGTCCTTGCATAGAGGTATTTACCACCAGTTTAAAGGTAAATTTCACTAATTTATGGATTACTTTACAAGGCAGGATGTTACATATGGATATGCTAAGAAGTGGCCATGTTTGTGAAGACTATATCAAGGCTGTTGGGTACCTAGTAGGATGGATAACTATTTGTAAAAGATAGTCAGCATTTATAATATCAAGGAAGCTTTGGGCATGCCACTCATTGGTTGTGTAGGGCATCCAGTTTATTGATAGACAGTTGAAGTCCCCCAGGAAAATGATTGGGTTTAACAGGATTTCAGCTCAGGTGTTAAGTCAAGCTACTCTTCTCAGAAAGGGACACAGATGATGTTCCATAACTAGCTGTGAAGTAGTAATTCCCCTTGTTTATGGTGATTTGGAAAACTAGGAGTTCAAATGTAGTGCCTGGAGAAATCTGTTGTGAAGTGCTGATATCCTTGACAATTAGGGATACTCCCTCACAATTGCCATTAGAAGTGAAGATAAGATAGGTATGATGCCATAAACAAAGAGAGGGATTTAATTGCTCTAAAACCATATCTCTGCAACCACCAATATATGGATGTGTTCAAATTTGCAGGAGAACCTCAGGTTAGGGCATTTCTAGCACTGAGTAGAGTCACATTAATGTGTTGCAAATTAGAATTTGCTGGGCTGGAATATCCAGCAAATAGACTCTATCTAAAAATGGCTGTATAAGGGCAGCAAAGGCTTTAGCCAAAATGTAAAAGTCTAGATAAGAGAAGTGCAGACCACCCCGGCAAAGTAGGAAGGCTTGTCAGTTATTTCATGCCAAGATGACACATTGTGGATCCCCCTAGAATGACACCAGCTTCATAGCCAATTATTAAAGCCAGTTATCCTGTCTTTGAATCTCTACATCATTTTGGGTGATGGCAAAATACCACTCGAGACCAGCATTTTTCCTGCCTCAGACACATACATAACAAGTTCAAATATATCCTTCTGCATGACTATCAGGGTAGCGTGCATATGGTCATTCATCCAGTGTGGGCTGCTATCAGATCATAATCATGTCTGTCAGGACTAAGGGATCAAAGAACCCTTTGTATGCCCCAGATCTTGGCTTATAAAAGGGAGCTAGCTGTCTTCGTATCCTTCTTCAGCTTGGAGAGGATTGTCTCAATATGTCTAAAATAGTGTCACTAATTATTAAAACAGTGCCGTAGTTAGATGCAGTCTCAGTGGGCAGTAAGGGTTTGAACTATGCACCCTTGTGATTCTTAGTGGTATGTTTATTGGCTGTGGGTGTGAAGAATGAAATGGATGTGCCGCTCTGTGAGCTGATACCTGAGGTCTCTTAGTCTTTAGCCTGGGAGGCTTAGGCAGTGCTCTCTTAACAACCTCAGTATAAGCTGGCTTAGTGGAAGTGCTCCGTGATGGGTCTATATATGAACTGTTCTTACCAAATGTAGTTGAGTTGAGAAGGAGCCTCCAAATTAAGTAAATACTTGCACCTGCCACATATTGACTCATTAAGAAGTAGCAATAAAGAGTTTTTGGTAAATGTGGACCAGTAACTTCAAAATACCTAGTGCTATCAGGACAGCTGCAGAAGGGGGAAAGTTGAATGAGATTCCATAGTGGCCAGTGCAGTGGAAATAGCCTAACAAGATAGGACAGGTTAAAAAGAGGGTGATAAATGACTGGACTTAGAAAAAGGTAATAATATGGAATAAAGCTAAAGGATACAAGAATATGAGCTGTGACTCGTAGTATTCACAAGTGCAAAAAGAAAAAAAGAAATGCAAAAGTGACAGAACTATATAGGATCAAAAAGGTAATCAGTAATAATTGGTAATTTTAAATCAAACAGCATTACCCAGTAGGCTAATGTAGTCTCTACCTGACTAATAAAAGCAACAAGCAATAGATAATCAAACCCAATGGATCTAGATTGAGTAACTGTAATAGCCACAGATAATCTAAATAAGTAGTTTCCAGCAAACATTTCAGTGCAGTAATGAAAGTATATCACCTAGGTAACCCTGTACTTTCCAGTGCATAGTGTAGAGCATTAGCTTTAAAAGCCATAACACTACAGCAATCAATAACAAGCAGAAATGTCATAATAACAGTGATCAAAGGGAACAGTTGGTAACTGAGATAATAAGCAAATGTAATTGTTATCTACCTGCTATCAATAACAGACAGCAACGCAGTATTGCCTGAGCTTTTACTAGTAATGACTAATAGTACCGCATCAAGAATGCCCAATAGTACAATATTATTAAAACTTAATAATATAGTCAGAAAAACAAAAGAGAACAGTACACTACCAATGAGACACATAGAGAAATGTTGTTTCAACTCAGTAACACAATAATCAACAGACTCACAAGTACTAACTTAAGTAATGTGTCCACAAGAAGTACAGTCAGTAAGCAAATAAATAAAAAAGAAATGACAGGTCAGTGGATTCATTTACATGCATGTGCACATCTCACTACGCCTACACACTTCATTCATTTTAGCACAACGAGCAGCAGTGTTCATTGAATATGCAAGCCCCTAAGCAAACCTAGATGCTCAGCAGCACCTGTCCATGACTAGAGCATGTGCTAAAGGCCATAAACCGGTGCGCAGAGGTTCTAGCACACAATATAAACAACAGGCCGTACACAGCCCCAGTAAGTGAGCACAGACAGCACAATACAAGGCAAGGGCAAATTGAATGACATTATTAATAGAGAAGGGAAGTTTAATGTGCAAAGTGTAGTCAGATATAAGTAGATTAGTGTACAAACAGCAATTAAATATATTTTTATTTATGCAAGTAATCCTGGCCACTTAAGGACACACACACACACATATATATCTATATATATATATATATATATATATATATATATATATATATATATATATATAAAATAAAAAGGAAATGCTGACAAAGGACGTGAGAGAGACTCAACTACAGTGTAACTAAGGGAAGTAAATGTGATACATATAAAATTTATTTAAAGTGCAGAACTGAGATAACAGTTAACATGCAAACTAGATACAGTAAAGGATATTGTATATACTGCAGGTATTGCACATCAGATGTGTATCCAGAAAGTTTTATGTTGCAACAAGAATTACGCTATGGTTCCCACCTATCAATGAACTGTAAAGATGTTGCCCTATGTACTTCAGAAAAGGACTTTTAGTTGTCACTTGTAACCAAAGAAAGGTTATTGTAAAGTTAAAATCATATTAGCACAGCATGTATTGTATATTAATGTAAATTATAAAGGAGTCTATACAGTTATAATGTCTACTAGTAAGTTTTCCACCATACATTCCTGAAGCATGCTAAGTCAATAGTGGTACTCACATGATTATAATGAGAATGGCTACACACATGTATGGAGCTACTTTACCATTGTAATGAAAACTATGGGAGTGATCAACGGTAATAAAGGTAATAAATTACATCCACGTGATTGATGCAAGAACATACATACAAGTTAAAGAACTGTAAGGCTATCAGTGCCTTATGTGTATAAAGGAAATAATACCGACATTGCTATGGCAGTGCAGACACCTGTAACAATGTAGATATACAGAGAAGAATCACAGACACCACTGCAATCATTCCAGTAATAGTTGTTGTTGTTGTGTCTTTCTGCTTTTCCTGATTAGGGGTCACCACAGCGGAACTCCGGTCCACTAAGGATTGGCAGTAGATTTTTATGTGCCGACTTGCCGGGCCTGACACGCAACCTTCAACAAAGGAATGCCCATTCACGCATGTCGCCACACAGAAGACGCTCTAACTGAGAATCGAACGGGCAATGTCTAACTGTGAGGCAACAACGCTACCGCAGCACCACCACCGCAGTTCACAATCATTCCAGTAATATTAAGTGATAAAAAAAACTTTGCAGCAACCTACAGGTTGTGAATAGTAGAAAGTTTATGACTGTTAATACATGCTGTCTATATGTGTAGCAAAATACAGAGAGGCATGCCATATACAGAGAAGTGTCACATTGACCAGGATACGAACACAATAATGATCTGATTTACATACTAGCAGCTGTCTAACTGTAGCAGAAATGTATAGACAAAACGAGGCTTATGGTTATGTAACAAATGCAAATATGTACATAAATCAAGGTGCAACTTATGTGTAGTCAATCCCCCTGACAAATGTGTTGGGTGTAAATGAATGTTATTATATATACCACCATACATATGGTGTATTATGTGTATAACCATGAATGTTATTATGTATATCATCATACATAGGGTGTATTATGTGTATAACAATGAATGTTATGTATATCACCATACATAGGGTGTATTATGTGTATAAAAATGAATGTTATTATGTATATCACCATACATTGGGTGTATTATGTGTATAACAATGAATGTTATTATGTATATCACCATACAGAGGGTGTATTATGTGTATAATAATGAATGTTATTATGTATATCACCATACATAAGGTGTATTATGTGTATAACAATGAATGTCATTATGTATATCACCATACATAGGGTGTATTATGTGTATAACAATGAATGTTATTATGTATATCACCATACAGAGGGTATATTATGTGTATAATAATGAATTTTATTATGTATATCACCATGCACAGGGTGTATTATGTGTATAACACAAATGGATAGGTAGCAGAGACAAGACTTAGGCAAATCATAATTACTTGTCAGCATTATGGTGCAATTACATTAGCTTTTGGGGGAAATGAAGCAAATGTAAGGCTAAAATTATCTGAGTATGATGCATTTGTGCTATTGTAATCAGTGATATCACATGCATCCTTCCTTGTGGAACTGCCACAACATACATGTTGATGTAAAAAGGTGTATCAAAGTACACGTGTGAATACAGTATAGCATGGTGTTGTAACTGACATTTAGCCCTGAAATGAGCCTTGTTAAAACTTCAGTAATACCTGTATGACAGTACAGTAACATATATCACACTCAGGTGAAACACTAAGGTGTATTACTAAGTAACCTGTTGACAATGTACATTTCAAACACACCTTCTGTACATTAGCTTGTGACAAATGTGGTCTTCCACATATAGGTCAATAAGTCCATTGCACAGACACTGGCAAAGCCCACCTTCCAAATGACAAGACCTGTATCAGGACACTGTTAACTTTTGACTATTGGTAATAGCTAATTAACTGGTATTTGACTTTTTCTGACGAAGGTACTCGAAAACTTACTTTTGTATTACAAGCGTTATTAAACTATCAATTTTAACCTTTCCAGTGGTTATATTCATCAGTTTATTAACAGAATTGTTTGGACTGCTACCTTATTTTTCATCTCCACCCTTATTTGGACTTCCAGAGTGAACTATTGTGTGGTTTTCAGACACTGTTAACTTCATATGCTTTGTGCTAAACAGCACTCATCTAATACATCATTATACTGGGCATGCTGATAAGGAAGTACAGCAACGATTACAATACCATCAACTACCCAACAGAAAACCACATGAAAGTATAATAACACAGACCCGCTTACACTTGAAACCTAGTTCCTTGAAAAACACAGCTTGGTAGCTGGAGGTAGAGGATTCAGGATCTTGTTTCCTGTTGTTAAGATGCAGGGCTTAAGCCTAAGCAAAGTACTAACCACCTGCTAAACCTAAATAGGGCATTTCACTATGTCTCTCTCTCACACACACACACACACACACACACACACACACACACACACACACACACACACACACACACTCACACAAACACACACACACACACACACACACACACACACACACACACACACACACACACACACACACACCTCAGCCTCTTAGTGCAAGAAATCTGGACAAAGCCTAAAATAAATAGGGACTGATTATAAATATTGCTCTGATGAACTTAGAAAATTGCTAGAATAACAGGATTTGTGCTAGTATGCATTTTCCTAAAGGATATGATGTCTAAAACTCAAATGTTTGTCATTATTTAGCAACTTCAGTCCTTTTTATGAGGAACAGACAAAGATATAGGGCAAAAATCTGGATATTCTGCAAAAACCTGGACAGTTGAGGGGTTTGCTACCTACATCTTACACATACACACATACTCTCACACACGCACACCCACACACACACACACACACACACACACACACACACACATACACACACACACACACAAACATCATACCTCTCAGCCTCTTAGCTGGAGAAATCTGGAGAAAGCCTGTCATAACGGGAAGGTACAAAGGCCCAAAACTAGGGACATATTTTACATATTGCTCTTATAGACTTAGAAAGTTGCTAGAATAACATGATTTGTGTTCGAATGCATTTTCTGAAGGATATGAGGTCTGAAACTCAAATGCAAGTCATTATTTAGTAACTTTAAAACCTTATATCATCCCAGCAATTTGTCAAAAAAAGATACATTTATGAGATACAGAAGAAAAATATAAGGCAAAAATCTGGACATTCTGTGAAAATCTGTACAGCTGAAAGGTAGACACACACATACACCCCCTACCTCCTTGTTACACGCCTCATACCTCTGAACCTCTTAGAGCAAGAAATCAGGACAAAGCCACAAATAATGAAGGAACAAAGACCCAAAAATAAGGACACCTTTGAAATATTTCTCTTACAAACTTAGAAAGTTGATAGAACAACAAGTTTTGCATTAATATGAATTTTCTGAAGGATATGAAGTCCAAAGCTCAAATGTCTGCTGTTATTTTCTGACTTCAGTCTTCAATGATTTGCAAGTGATTTGCCAGAAAAACACAATTTTATGAGAAACAGACCAAAATATGAGGCAAACATCCAGACATTCTGCAAAAATCTGCATAATTGAGAGATATGACCCCCCCCACACACACCATCTTCACAATAATACATAAACATCTTCCAAATATCTTTCAAAGTCTCCAGACACCTGGTATTTTTATAATAATATCATACATTAGGTTATTATATAAACATCTTATATCAAATGGATTATATTTCCAGTTGCTGAAAATTATAGCAATGAACACCAAGGCATTTCACCTCAACCAAATGTTCTCAGTTACAGATAATGGGTACTCAGGACTGTCTACCTCAGAAGGCAAACATGTAATTGTGTGAGGAGGTAAGGCTTCTATGAAGAGCCCAGACTGCTTCCTTAATTTCCCAAACATACAATAAAACAATGGAAGAGCAAGACCACAACATGTGCATGTGATCTGCAGCCTTGGTCTTAATCCTTAGTCCTAAATTAGTAGTCATTGTTTGTTTTCAATATAATAAGTCAGGTGTATCCTGCTAAAAATGTACAATTTGGAAATGTATTAAGGAAAATGGTGAGCTATCAAAAACTCTCTCAATGAAGTTGCAATGCTTTCCTACTAGGCTTCTGAAATTTGTACTCCTAAGCAATTGTCACACATGGGTGTTTGAAAGTTGTGACCAGATATAAAGTAATTTTGCTACAGTGTCACTCCGTTTTTCATAAACTCAGATTCAAATATTCATGGGCAATGACAGGAATGAATGCATCAGCAGTGACAGATGACCCCCACCTTCTGTGTGCCAATGGAATGGCAACTAACTGGCCCAGAATATCACTTTCCAAGAGATACATTACAATAAGTGAATCGTGTTCTCTGGGTGATTTCAACTACCCTGCCATTAACTGGGAAAACTACTCAGGTACCAACATCTTTTCCCAATGGTTCTTGGAATTCATAAAGTCCAGCACCCTCGATCAACTAATCCATTGTCCCACCAGGGACTCCAGTATCCTCTAGACCTGGTCATTACCAACATGGGAGATAGATGCTGCACACCAGTGGTCACCCCCTCATTGGTCAGGTCTGACCATAAGCAAATCACCTTTGACATCCACATCCCACCCCACCCCCCAGTAAGAAAACCTCCGTAAAAAACTTCTCCAAAGCCAACTTCATGTTACTCAAGTCAGAAGCGACAAACATCATGACAACCATGCAGACTGGAGCTGAAAGTTTGACTGCTGAATCTTACACTAAGGCACTGTATGAGCACATCCACTCGTGCATGAATCATGCCATCCCAAATAGAACCAAGTGGCTCTCCTCCAAAAAAAGGAAGCCAATCTGGTGGTCCCCTGCCATAAACAAACTATACAACAGAAGGAAGAAACTGTTGCAGAAAAGAGGAAAATCTCAGGATGCAAAACACTTCCCTACCAGCCTCAGTAAGAAACTGAGATCCCTCATAAAATCCTCCAAAGCTAGTTACGAAAATAAAATTGCCAAAGATTCCAAAGACAACCACAAGGCATTCTATAGTTATGTCAAGAATCTAAATGGCAATGCTCAGATCTGCTCTGAGCTACAACAGAATGGCATTAAATATACTGATCCCAAGGATATTGCCAATATCCTGGCAGATCAATTTAGTGCCAACTTCACCCCCCTCTCACCCCCTAAAGGGCCCATCTCAATACCAAAAGATTGCCAAATTCTGGTAATCATGGCTAAGAATACAGCATCCATGGGACCAGATCACATCCCGGGCTGTGTACTACATGAACTACAAAATGAGCTGGCACCTCACCTAAGTGTCATGTTTAATCATAGTCTCACCTCAGGCTTTGTGCCCACTGGGTGGCACACAGCTACAGTTATCCCACTCCACAAGGGGGATCCACCTTGGATCCCGGGAACTACCGTCCCATCAGTCTGATGAGCCTTATCTGCAAGGACATGGAACGCATTATCATGGAACTTATAAACAAAGACATTGGTGAAAAAATATTTTGAGCTCTCTCTGCTTCTTACTGCTTGCTCTTGCTGTGGGATTTGAAGTCTTCTTAAGACACTCAGTCTTGCTGGCTGGATTCTGCTAAAATTCAAAGTCTGGTTAAATTTGCATTCACAGTCTGTCGCATACAGAAACTTGCAGAATATACACTGATAAGAGAATATACTTTGCAGCACCTGTCTTTAAGAGCAGTAACCAATAACTTTTTATAATAAACCAAACTGGACAAACGTTACAGCTTAAAAGTACTGTTCCAACTTTACTTCTCATATAGTACAGATGATGTGAGAGATATACCATTTACCTCAGGACTTGTGTCCTTATCATACCTCTAACATAACTAGATTTAATACAGACTTTTTATACATATTTTAGTTAAACACACACCCTCTTGGTTTTGGAAAGATACTGCCTTGATGACGCAAATGCTAACACATCTGTTCTTGTGCAAATGCTGATAAGTGGAGAAAAGCATATTTTTAAGGAAATGCCTTGTGGATAAACACATGTCTTGTTTTTTTTTAAACTTTCTTAGAAAAACATGTCCTGTTGTCCAGTGAAAGCAGATTACATTCTTGTCACATCTGTAAGAAGTTCAGCTTTCTTGATGTGTGTGTAATACACTCATAAGCAAGTTCCTTATTTTTTTAAGCCACAGTCATTTAGTATGGTTGCTGATCACATATTACTAAACTCTGTTTCTGCATTTAAGCAAGCTTTTTCTTTCAGCATATTTAGAACATAATTTAAATTCATAATATCTAACAACTGGCAACCTTCAAACACTGGACCCCACCAAGTTTAGGTTCATGAAGGGCCGATCTTGTCTCCTGAACCTGATTGACTTCTTTGAATCAGTCTCCAGAGCTGTGGACTAGGGTAATGCAGTCCACACAGCCTATCTGGACTTCGCCAAGGCCTTCGACACCATCCTCCACTCTGGAATCATAGATAAACTTACTAAGCTGGGCATAAATTCCTACTTCACTCGATGGGTTGCCAACTGGCTTACTGAAAGAACCCAGACTGTAAAAGTAGCCAATTCCAAATCCAGCTCCAGACAGGTGACAAGTGGAGTACCTCAGGGTTCAGTCCTGGGACCGCTCTTGTTTGGCATCTACTTCTCTGAAGTACAGTCCAACACTAAGGGACTCTGGCTAACAAAGTTTGCAGATGACTGCAAACTGGCAGCCATTAGTGAATCTCCAAATGATGTGGATAGTCTACAAAAGGGCCTTAAGAAACAGATGCTTGGTGCTAGAGCCATGGGCTCAAGCTTAATGCCAAGAAGAAATGGGAAAAACCATGTACCCATGAATTACCACATAGGTGGCAGTACACTAAACACCAAAAGTGTGATGAGAGACTTAGGGACACAGGTGGACAGTGGTCTCACCTTCGATAACCACATCACCACAACAGTCAGGAAATCCTTCTATGTGGCACACCTCATCACTAAGGGCTTTTCATCCAGAAAAAAGGAGGTCATTGTCCACTGTACTCATCCCTCATTAGACCCATTATAGAGTACAATGCCTCGTTTGGTATGTACCTCACAAGACATCTGCAACAGCTGGAAAGGCCGCAAAAATACCTCATTAAAAGAATCACGGCCCTATGCTGACCGTCTAAAAAGTGAGGTTGCTCAAGTACTGATAGACCCTAAAATGTCTGTGAGGAAGCTCAACTTAAGGGTACAGTTTCATGGCAAAAGTAATGACACTGAAAATAAGCTTGTTGATGAAACTATAAAAAGGCCTAGCAGCTATTGTCCACCACTACATCAAACACTAGCTGCTTTCGAAGTGAAATGTGAGATGGATATCAGGAAACTGCTTAAAAAACCTCCAAAGAAAAAACTTTATAACAACACAGGGAGAAAGAAAATCATTGCTTGAGCTAGGCAATGATAAATCCAGGCGTGTAAGGAAGGCCGGCAAGGGAGGAGGTATACTTGTGACTGATACCACTAGCTACAACCAAAAGATAGAGAACATGCTGGAGGATAACAGATTTTATGAGTTATTTGCCATGGATGACATAAAAAGAGCATATGATTTATGGAACACTAATCTCACCACATTATGGGAAGAAAAACTTATCACTGAAAATCTTTATAATTATTTATGGATCCCATGCCCACGTTTACCTTACTTTTTTGGAATACCAAAGCCACACAAGAACAGAGAAGACCCACCTTATAGACCGGTGGTAGCAAGTGGAGGTTCCCTTACTGAAGCCACAGCCATTTACCTTGATTACTTGCTGAAACCTCTAGCAGAAAAGAATAAGTCATACATAAGAGATTCAATGGATTTTTTGAAGAAAATAAAAAACATTACAGTGGAAGCTGACAGTATTTTGCTAACTATTGATGTCGAATCCTTGTACACAGTGCTCCCTCACAATTACTGTATAACAGCAGCTATGGAGTCTTTTAAGAAACATAATCAGGGTACACAGGCACAACTGCAAAAGTTAAGCAAGCTCATTAATCTTGTACTGGACTTCAATTTCTTTACTTTCAATGGCAAACACTACAAACAAAAAACTGGTATAGCAATGGGGGCTGCCATGGCTCCCAGCATAGCTAACATAGCCTTGGGCAAATGGGAGGAGGACTTTGTGTTAAACAACACAGACTACATGCAGCATATCACATGCTATTTACGTTTTATTGATGATGTCTTTATTGTGTGGGAAGGCGACACCTTGCAGCTTGGAGATTTTATCACTTACATCAATCAAACAACCCCATTCCTGAAGTTTACCTCTTCCCATAGCTGTACTTCAACCACTTTCTTAGATATGCAGATTTCCAAGGACACCAACAATAACAGAATCACCACTGATCTATTCAGAAAACTAATGCGGGTTAATTTATTACTCCACAGTAAAAGTCTACATCCTACAAAAACCAAGTATAATGTAGTGAAATCCCAAGGCTATAGATTAGCTCGAATTACCACAGAGATGAAACTATTTTTGAAAAACCTGAACAACTTAGGTTCATAGGTTCATAGGTTCATACTAGGCTATCTGCCCTAGGGCATTTATAAGCCTAGCCAGAATGTGTTTGGCTTTCGCCACCCATTTTAAATTTATTTTGCTATGCCCTTTTTTGAGGTTAGTATACTGTGCCTCTGTCTAACAGTGACACAGAAGTGATACCCAGGGTAAACCTACGATCTCCCATCCACTCATCAAGATTCCTCTTGAATAGAGTCAATGAGGGACTCTGCCTAACCTGGACTGGGATTTTATTCCAGAGTGAAGGGAGCCTCTGGGTTATGAATCTGTCCCTCAGCAAGTCCTATTTATTTCAGTGCTGAGGTTCAAGTCTCTCGTGGCGTAGCTCGATGGGATTTGGATTTTCTGAGGTGCAGCATGTCCATTAATTCGGGTTGGACATGGCTTTATCGTCAGGCACAGATCGCCTCTGAACAGGCGGTATGCCACTGAGTAGAGCTGGAGTTTCTTTAACCGGGCAGCATATGGCATCTGTTTGAGCCCTTTGATCCTCTTGGTGAGGTACTTTTGGGGTCTTTCCAGTTGCTGCAGGTGTCTGGTAAGGTACATCCCAAAAGGGGCATTGTACTCAATTATGGGCCTGATGAGGGATGAGTAAAGAGGCACGATGACCTCCCCTGATCTAGATGTGAATCCCTTCATGATTAGGTGGGCTATATAAAATGTTTTTCTAACCACTTTGGCCACGTGGTTGTCAAATGAGAGATTTCTATCAACTTGGGTCCCCAGGTCCCTAATTACTTCTTCTGTACTTAATGGATTACCATCTATGTGGTAATTTGTGGGCACTTTGTTTTGCCAAAGGGGATGACTATACACTTTTGGCATTTAGCTTGAGGCCATGGCTCTGGCACCAGTTGTCTGTTTCTATGAGGCCCTTTTGGAGGATGCTTGTGTCGGCTGGAGAGTTGATTATGGTGCCCAGTTTGCAGTCATCTGTGAACTTGGTCAGCCACAGTCCTTCCGTGTTGGCCTGTACCTCCGAGAAATATATACCGAACAAGAGAGGTCCCAGGACTGAGTCTTGTGGGACACCACTTGTAACTGGTTTGGAGTCTGACATGGCTCCAGCAATTCTAACCATGTGGGTTCTGTCCTTGAGCCAGTTTGCAGTCCATCTAGTGACATAGGGGTTTATATTTAAGCTGGTGAGCTTATCTATAATGCCCGAGTGGGGTATTGTATCGAAGGCTTTTGCGAGGTCCAGGTAGGCTGTGTGGACCACCTTCCCCTCGTCAATGGCCTTGGTGACTGTTTCAAAGAAATCAACCAGGTTTAAGAGGCAGGATCTGCCCTTAACAAAGCCGAACTTGGTAGGATCCAGTGTCTGTAGGTCCCCAATATCTTTATTTATGAGGTCCATGATGATCCTTTCCATAGCTTAGCAGACCAAGCTAGGCAGGCTTATGGGGCGATAGTTTGCAGGATCCGTTGAGGCACCACCTTTATGGAGAGGGACCACTGTTGCTGTAAGCCACTCTTTGGGCACATATCCTGTAGTAAGGCTGAGATTGAACAGTAGTTTTATGTTTGGGTTTAGCTCTTCTTGGAGTTCATGTAGGACGCAGCCCGGGAGACCGTCTGGTCCTATTGATGCTGTGTTTTTTGCTTTGGAGAGGGCAGCTCTTACCTGAGCATCTGAGATGTCAGGGGGGCAGCACTCTGCTGGGATAGATATTTGCCCTTTTGGTGGGGGGGGAGTTTGCGCTGAACCTGTCAGCTAGGATGTTGGCAATGTCTGTGGGTTCAGTGTATTTTTTGTCATTTTGGACTAATTCTGAGCATATCTGAATTACCACCCAGGTTCCTAACATAACTAAAGAAAGCCTTGTGATTATCCTTAGTGTCCTGTGCAATTTTCTCTCGAAGCTGGCCTTAGACAATTTTATGAGTGCCCGTAGATTTTTGCTAATACTGATCAGTGATGCCTTCCCTTTTTGGGATTTTGCTCTATCATTTAGTAGCTTCCTCCTTCTGTTGTATAGTTTGTTTATGGCTGGGGTCCACCAGACAGGACGTCTGCCTTTGGAGGATTGGGTCTTGGTTTTATTGGGACGATGATCCATGCATTCCTGAAGGTGTTCATAGAATGCGTTTATAAAGGATTCTGCGGTCTGGGCCATATTTTCCACAGGCCGGGGCTTTGAAGGATTCCACCTCGGTTTTGAGGAGTGTGAAATTTGCTTTAGAAGTTTTTCACTGTGGTTTTCTGGGCAGGGGGTGGGTTCGGGATGGGAATATCCAGTGAGATTAGTTTATGGTCTGATCTTACCAGTGAGGGATACACTTCTGGTCTGGAGCATAGAGTCCCCATGTTGGTGGTGATCAGGTCCAGTATGTTTTCCCCTCTTGTGGGAGTGGTAACAAGTTGTTCCATAGCATTTGAGTTTATAAATTCTAGGAACCTTTGGGCTAGGGTGTTGGAGCTAGAGTAATCCTCCCAGCCTATGTTTGGGTAGTTGAAGTCGCCCAATATAATGGTGTTTGGAGAGACCTTCATATTTTCCAGTGTTCTCAGGAAGGCCGAGTGGGGTTCCTGGGTTTGGGAGGATGGTCTGTAGCAGGCTATAAACTGGAAGGCAGTTTTACCCACTGTTAGTTGCACATGGATTGTCTCTGATGCTTCGTGCTTTGCCACCAACCTGGAGGTGTGGGTATCTTTGATGAATATCGATACTCCCCCTCCTTTTGTGGTTCGGTCCAAGTTTTGGGGCCGAAAAGCATGGTATGAGGTATAACCTGATAGTGCTGGGGTGCTCTCAGGAGCCCTGAACCAGGTTTCTGTTACTGCACAGATATCGATGTTCTCCATGCTAAGGAGAGTTCGAGTGCATGCATCTTGAGGTTTAGACTTCTGGCGTTGAGTAGCATTACTCTTAGTTTCTTATCCCTTGTGATACCTATGGAGGTGGGTTTGTCTTTTGAGCCTTGCCTAAAAAGGCACTATGGGGCAAGAGCCTTTGCCAATATCCAGCCCAGGGGAGACAGGTGCAAGCCGTCCCTAGCTAAGCATCGTGGCTTGTCGAGCATATCATCCCAAGCTGACAGGCATTGGATCCCCTTTGAATGACACCAGTACTTAAGCCAATTGTTGAAATTGATAATCTTGTCTTCATATTGTGGCATCATTCTTGGTGAGGTAAGATGCTACTCAAGGTCAGGGTCATACGGCCTGGGCTACATGCTCAGAGAGCTCCTTTATGTCTCTTTTCATGTAGTCCAGGGAGGTACGTCTCAGGTCATTCACACCAGCATGGACAATGACTGAGTCATATTTGTACTTGCCTTGGAGTGACCTGAGTGCTTGTGTTATGTAGCGGATCCTAGCGCCCGACAGGCTGCTCACCGTGACCCTCTCCTTGTTCAGCCTGGTGAGCGGGACGTCAGTGTGCCTGACGATAGAATCACCTATTAAAAGTGTATCAGGTGTGTTGTTTAGTCTTAAGGGCTGTGACTGTTCGGCACACTGGCTTTGTGAGATATGTGTTGCACGTGTTTTGTTTTGGGGTAGCGGTTGCTTGGGTGTCTGCTTTGGAGGTCTCTGCTGCTTAGGCAGATCTTTATTTAGAGCCTCTGAGTATGATTTTGTGCGATTATGTGTTTGGTTTACTGTCATGGTAGGTCTATGTGAGACTGGAATTGTAGTGAGTGTGGTTTCCTTCTCCTCCTGACTGGTTATGCCAGTACTGAGTTGAGAGAGCTTAGCCTCCAGTTTGGCTATATGGTTGCATCTCTCACGTGTTGGAATTTGTTGGGAGGAGGAGAGGGTTGTCTGTGTACATGAGGCAGTTGTAACATTGCCTCAAGATTCCCAGATTCACCAGCTGGACCGGAGAGGAGATTGACAACTGACCTTTGGACATGCTAGAATGGTATTGGGAATTCCTTAATAATTGAAAACAAGGGCCAGTGGGGAGTGAGGGTGTAGTGCTTTTAATTTTTAGTGCTGACTTATATAATTGCTTTAGTGAGCAAGTGCCAGGTAACTTAAGTGCAATGTGTTACAGGTAACTTAAATACAAAAACGACAAACAGTAACTTTCTTTCAAGTGAAACAAGGAAATAAGTACAGTAAGAAATGCAGATATCACTAGTGATCCACAGAAGCGCTGAGAAGCCGCGTATTAGGTGGAATTAGCGTTCCAGGGAAATAACAAGCAAACAAACAACAAGCATATAAACAAAGCTAGATTCAGCAGGCCTGGATCTAGTCTATGCTACAACAAAAAAGGTGTACCAATTTCAGTAAGATACAGTTCAAATATTCAGGCACTATAAACCTTTAACCAGAAATTCCCAGCTCAGAAGGGCAGAGTCCAGCCTCTTCTCCCACAAGAGAGCAGACCACGAACCTTCTTAATGTAAAATAACTGGCCTGAAGCCCAAGTGCTTAAACCAGAACTAATACACTTTAAGAATAACAGACACTGGGCTCTCAATCAGCAGTTCCCAACTTAGAAGGATGAAAGCTACCTGTCCTGCCACCACAGTGCATGCCACAAACCTTCCTAATGTAAAACAACTGGTCTGAAGTCCAAGTGCTTAATCCAAAAGACTTAGAATGATAGCTACACTTTAATCAAGTTACTACCAAGCAGTAATAAATACAAATGAATACTTTAGAGAATGCCTGGATTAGTGCTCAAGTTACACAAACATAGCTAGATCCAGCAGGCCCGAATCCAGTCTATGCCACAGCAAACAAGGCACCAACTTCAGTAAGAAGCAGTTCAGATATGCATGCACTATAAGCCTTTAACCAGAAATTCCCAGCTCAGAAGGACACGCATGTCGCCACACAGAAGACGCTCTAACTGAGAATCGAACGGGCAACGTCTAACTGTGAGGCAACAATGCTACCGCAGCACCACCACCGCAGTTCACAATCATTCCAGTAATATTAAGTGATAAAAAAAACTTTGCAGCAACCTACAGGTTGTGAATAGTAGAAAGTTTATGACTGTTGATGCATGCTGTCTATATGTGTAGCAAAATACAGAGAGGCATGACATATACAGAGAAGTGTCACATTGACCAGGATACGAACACAATAATGATCTGATTTACATACTAGCAGCTGTCTAACTGTAGCAGAAATGTATAGACAAAACGAGGCTTATGGTTATGTAACAAATGCAAATATGTACATAAATCAAGGTGCAACTTATGTGTAGTCAATCCCCCTGACAAATGTGTTGGGTGTAAATGAATGTTATTATATATACCACCATACATATGGTGTATTATGTGTATAACCATGAATGTTATTATGTATATCATCATACATAGGGTGTATTATGTGTATAACAATGAATGTTGTTATGTATATCACCATACAGTGGGTGTATTATGTGTATAATAATGAATGTTATTATGTATATCACCATACATAAGGTGCATTATGTGTATAACAATGAATGTCATTATGTATATCATCATACATAGGGTGTATTATGTGTATAACAATGAATGTTATTATGTATATCGCCATACAGAGGGTATATTATGTGTATAATAATGAATTTTATTATGTATATCACTATGCACAGGGTGTATTATGTGTATAACACAAATGGATAGGTAGCAGAGACAAGACTTAGGCAAATCATAATTACTTGTCAGCATTATGGTGCAATTACATTAGCTTTTGGGGGAAATGAAGCAAATGTAAGGCTAAAATTATCTGAGTATGATGCATTTGTGCTATTGTAATCAGTGATATCACATGCATCCTTCCTTGTGGAACTGCCACAACATACATGTTGATGTAAAAAGGTGTATCAAAGTACACGTGTGAATACAGTATAGCATGGTGTTGTAACTGACATTTAGCCCTGAAATGAGCCTTGTTAAAACTTCAGTAATACCTGTATGACAGTACAGTAACATATATCACACCCAGGTGAAACCCTAAGGTGTATTACTAAGTAACCTGTTGACAATGTACATTTCAAACACACCTTCTGTACATTAGCTTGTGACAAATGTCGTCTTCCACATATAGGTCAATAAGTCCATTGCACAGACACTGGCAAAGCCCACCTTCCAAATGACAAGACCTGTATCAGGACACTGTTAACTTCATATGCTTTGTGCTAAACAGCACTCATCTAATACATCATTATACTGGGCATGCTGATAAGGAAGTACAGCAATGATTACAATACCATCAACTACCCAACAGAAAACCACACGAAAGTATAATAACACAGACCCGCTTACACTTTGTCATGCTTTGGCGGCATTTCACACATTATGAAATTATTAATAAGTCCTCATTTCCTTTAAAGGTCTATAGTGTGACAAAATAATAAAATAGATACATAAATGTTTGTATGAAATCATGCAACACAGGTCATTATTTCTGGGGAAATAAATAATGGCTGTAAGCAGTCAATGACATACTCAGCAGTTACATATTGCCAGACTCAAGCACATGCCAAGGTTAGATCTTGAGGAAGCTTATGTGATGCGTCATGAAGAACACACCTGAAGGGATTACATCAGTATCCTGTTGGAATTATAATGGCTCCCCTAATGTGGAGTGACGGACCTAAAAAATTGCCCTTTTAATGTTCCATATCGCCAGTCTTTGGTTAAGCCACTCCACTCTGTCATAATTGTCTGACAGACAGACAGACCTTACTAGATTCAATCCCCTGCCAATCATGCAACACACATTTCAGAACTATGTAGTAACTACATCTGCCACAAGAGATAGTTAAAAAAAAAGAGAGAGAGAGAGAGAGACAGTATTGGAGGATGTCACAAAGTACACGCCTTCAAGGTTGATGTTCATTTATCCAATGCAAATTATTCTGAGGGATCAAAAGGATGTAGCAATGTTACTGTTCACACAAGTGTAATTTAACCATATAATTGCTGCTTGGGTATGCCATTTCTTTCTGTTTGTATTGTTTTGCACATATAAATTCTCTAATATGAACCACTGCCTATGTGGGTACACATGTGATACAAGTCATTATTAACTACATACACCACAATAGAACTTTCACCATAAGCATTACAGAACATCTATTTGGCTGGCATGAAATCTCCAATGTGTTGGAAGGGCTTTGTTAGAATAAAAGTGAATAGAACTAAATTGATATAGTGTTTTATGTGTCACTGGGCCACATCAGTACACTTGCATTATGTTGTCCTTTGCTAGAGTGAAACACCTGTCTATGTAAATCCACAATCTACAGAAATGTGCATTAACCACACGGACCACAAAGTTTTACCACATCTCTCAGACAGAACATATTTGAAGGTTTGACATCATCACTGTGGTAGAAAGCAGTTGTTTGTGCTAAAACTAATGGAGGAGGCCTCTCCCACTGTAACTGTACACATGAATACTGTAGCAGATGCAATTCATGCATAGCAGTATACTGACACACACTCATACTATTCAGTCACTGTGTGTTTCGAACATCTACCTATATAAATACACATGCTTCAGGATAGTGTCTCAATCGCACGTACCACAGGAGAAGCCTTAGTACAAATGTGAGACAGGGTCATTCTGATGGCATTACATCATCTTAGTGCTGTAAGGCATATGTGTGACTTTAAATTGACTGAAAGAGTGGAGTGCTTTGTCTCTTTGCCCAAAAATATTGCATAATAGCAGGTGTACCCAACCACTTGTGTTGTATGATACAGTCACCCCTGTGACTGCAGAAGCACAATTCACAGCTAAGGCTGAATTCACACTTCTGGTTTACTTAGCCATGTGACAAAACATTACATATTTCCTCATGTCACAGGAAAATGCTTGCTACTAGGTTGAGATGAAGCACATTTCAACAATTTATTTATTCACCGGGTTAGTCCGACTGGGTCAAAGGCCCTTTTTCAGCGGAGACCCAAAGAGAAAAGCTCCAAGAGTACAATAATAAAAAAAAAAAAGAATATTAACATAGTCAATTATTACATGTCAAACAAGAAATATTGCAAGAAGTAAGAAGTTTACAAATGATTACAAATGAATAAGGTTATATGAAGAAACAAAAAAAAAATCAGTCATAACATGGTGCAAAGTATGTCAAAAAATTAGGAACAGTCAAAGAGGAATGAAGATAGCATATTATGCAAGAAGGTAATAGGTTATACAACAAGGTTAAATGAAAAATTCAGACATACATGGTACAAAGTATGCCAAAAAATTTAAAACAGTTGAAAGGAAAGAAAGACAGTATAACAAGGAATGCATAAAATGTAAGGGGAAGATACAGTACATATGATAGGTAATTTGAAAAGATAAGAGAAACAGGTGAGCTGTAAATATAGCAAGTAGTACAGGGGGGGGGAAGAAATACAGTACTAGAAAGCTGAAGGGCAACAGACTGATTAGTAGATAGAAGTCATGTAGGTTCCTTGCAAGAGCATGACCAATACTTATGGAGACTGTCCTTGAGAGCTATTTCAAAGGTAGTAGGATTAGTAATACATTTGACATTTGGGGGTAATTTATTCCAAGCTTCATCAGTGTTTAACACAGCAGTTGTCTGTGCTAAAATGGACAGAAAGTAGAGAATGAGACCTTTTTGGCTATACATGCACATATCAGATATGTGTGTGACACCATTTTACCTGTACATGCATTTACACAACACAAATCCAAACCCAAACCACAAGAACTGGGTCATGAAAATACTCTAATAATGTTTATTTAAAGCAACATTACTCCACATTAAGCACTTTTGTCCCACAAAGGGACTTCATCAGAATTAAAAAAAAAAACAGGGCATGTAACTAGGCACCTTATATACTATTGAAAACCCCTCCTACTTAATTGAACAAGTAAACTGATTAAAGATAGCCCATTAAAATTTAAAGGCAAAGTGTTGAACACATTGATTACCTCTATGCCTACAGCTAACTGATAAACCAAGAAAGATACATAAAACAAAAGGCACTAGTACACAGACTGAATAGTTTCAAAGTTTCAATCCAACAAGACTGAAACCACCAAAATGATCCAAAAACCAAAAACATCAATTGAAACAAAATAAGCACATGTACAAAAATAGATGTGAATAAAAAAATAAATATATACAATATATAAGAACAAGGCCACACTTTAAAACTCAAAACGAGTAACCAATACTGTCACAGCATAATACAAATAAAATAGAATTACAATAAAATGGCATGTAAAAAGAAGCTTTAAGCCACAAAATGCTGCTAATAAACACTGTGTCGTTAAGACCATGCCTGATGGTTGAATTAAGTTTCAGCAGCAACCTAAGTTCTTTGATCTCAAAGAGATCTTTCCAAAGCCCCCCCCCCCCCCGGTCATTGTCGTCAACACACTCAATAACAAAGAATTTAAAACTGTGGGACTAAATCAAATTAATATGTCTAAAAAGAGCATTTCACTCATCATTCCTATCAACATTGTACATATGCTGATAAATTCTAATTCTAAGGGGCTTCACAGTTTTCCCGATTTAGAAAGCAGGGTAGACCTGGCATTGTGCTATGCAGATGACCCCAAAACATGAACATTAAACTTTCTGCTTCGGGAAAACATCACCACAGCCTGCAGTATTAAAAATGGACCCCTCCTTAATAAAATCACATTGATTACAATGCCCACATTTCATCTTGCAACAAGAAAATAGACTGGTCCTGTTTGAGTGTAACCCCTCTCATAACAACATTGGGCAAGTTGCGAGGAGTAGCTCTGTACCTCAAAACTATTTATTAATTTAGTGCACTCCTGGAGAAAAGTCTCCTGTTGTGAAATCATGTGCCAAGCCTAACCATCTGACCCCTTGACTAGTGCCTTCTTTTGGTGCAGCGGATGCCATCTGAAAAAGTGCAGCAAAGAGCTAGAATAAGTTGGCTTCCTATAGATGTTAGATTCAAAACAATAATTGTCTCTTTTTTAGAGATTGTTAACCACATTAACTTCCTAGATGTTACAGAGTAGTTCAAGGTAAACATGAGAAACTCAGTGCTGTCATTAAAGTAACAAAAAAATTCACTGAGCTTTTCAAGCCCACCAGTTCAGAAGATAATAATATTATCCAAGTAGCTGCCACTTGGTGCTGTAACGAGATTGAAAACCAAAATTAAATTCCCAATGGGCCATCATTAGGTTAGTGATGATTGGGGCACAGGCAGCCCCCATAGCTACCACAGTACTTTGTCTAAAGAGCTGCCCCTCAAAATAGAAGAAGTTGTTCACCAGGACAGTTTCCATTAAGTCCCTTAGTAGCATGATCTTACCATGGAACAGTGTACTTTGAAGACACAAATAATCATAGAACCACTCTAGACCCAAATTATGGGGAATATATGAGAAGAGATCCTTGATGTCCATGATGACAAAAATAAAATAATCACTATATATGTCCCTGGAAACTCTTTTCAAAAAGTCCCATGAGTCATTAGAGAGGTGTACCATGTTGGCCACCACTTCGTTCAAATGGAAATCAAGTTAATGGGGCAAGGTCAAAGCTTTTCAATTTTTAGCATCTGCAATTGTGGATCATATATGTCTTTATGAACTTTGGGAAGGCAGAATATAGTGGGGGGATTTGGATCCAAAACCTGCAAAAATTCAAAGTTTCTCTGTGAGACAAGACCTTGTATCAAAAAATCTTCCAGTGTGACATTAATTTTGTGAAAGGCACTGCTTGTTTCATTAATAGAGACCTCTTCATATGTGTCACCATAAAGCATATTAAACAATTTATTGATGTAATCAATGGTGTTCATTACAACCAGGCCACTCCCATGTCAGGGTTCATAAGCCTGACTTATCTATTGTCTATGATATACCTCAATAATGATGGTTCTTCCTTTGTTAGACTGAATCTGTCTCCAAGTCCTTTTGAAAAGCAATAAAGGTCTAATATCAGACTCACAGTTTTCTCAAAAAGAGTAACTACAGGATGTAATGGGGGGTTGAAAATGCTGGGTTTGTGGTATTGATTAGAGGTGTTGGGTCCTGACTGGCCCCTCTGGATAAAATATAGACTTAAGTTAAGTTTACGGGTAAAAAGGTTTAAGTCAGTAAGGACATGATCCACATGAGCTCTTCTGGAGGGTACAAAGTTGAGACCTTTCTCAAACAACTGGGCCCATTTATAGTCATCCTCAAAATCACTGTAATTAAGCACTTTAAAATTATGTCTGAGGTTAAAGACAACTGACTCATTCACTATCTCCTGTGACGTCTCCCTCTGTTAGCCTCTCTCCTGCTGTTCCATTGATCCTGTCATCCCTGTTGCAAGTTGTGTGGCAATCTAGGACCTTTGAAGGGAACTCATCATTAACTTGGTTCAGCCCCCCCCCACATAAATGGGATCCTTGTCATCTGTACCATTATCAAGCCCCTGAAGCCCAACAGTAGTTGTATAATCGTTCGTTTTACCCACATCTGACAGTTTGTTTTAAAATGTTTAGGGTGGTGGGTACACACCTCACATTTTGTCCCTATGTAACTTGTTTTCTTTTTTAATCTTGGCATCACAAATAATACAGTTAACTTTGTCAAAAACACTGTGATAATCATTAATTTTCACTGGGAAAAGCAAATCTGAAGTTAAGCTGTCATTAATAAGTGTAATCTCCCCAAGAAATTTATCCATATCCTTGAGGTTATTTTTAATCATTGGCCACCAACAATTCACATCTCTGGCAATTGAACAAATTAATGAATTCACTGTGTAAAATGGACCCTTCGACCAAATGAGCTGGATATTTCCAAGACAAAAGCCTTTTAGGAACACGATTAACTTGGATACATTTCTTAAAGTAACTGTTTTCAATGTGAAGTTTCCTGTACTTCATAACTTGGTCTGAAATAATTACAGTTGTTTACTAAAAAAAACAAAAAAAAAAAAAACAAAAAAAATAAAAACAAAAGAACCATCCCGTTCATCTTGAGCTGTTTGCAATTCAGCATTTTCATTAAGCCAATCTTTGTAATGTACATTTAAAAAGGTTCTCTGATAAAGAATCCCCTGTTCAACGGATTGCTTATCACAAAGGAAGAACTCTGTTTTGCACTGTTGCCAATGCTGAAGACATAAGCAAACATGAAGTTATTAAAGAGAGTATTTTCGCGGCCCAGTACCTGTGGTTCAAGTTTGGATTGGTCAGTTGAATTTTGTGGCTTATTTTATTCAGACAAATGCGCACACACACACGCACACACGCACACACGCACACACGCACTCATGCACTCACGCACACACACACACACACACACACACACACACACACACACACACACACACTCTGACACAGCAGAGTAATTTCTGGTGTAGAACTGACTCACTAACTAAAATCAGAAGATAGAGGGCATTGGATGAATCTCAAGCACCACAAGATGGTTGTTTCTAAGTGTGACAGTGCACATTTGAAAGGATGACACCACCATTATTTTCACAGGATGATGTGTGTATGTGTGTGTGTGTGTGTGTGTGTGTGTGTGTGTGTGTGTGTGTGTGTGTGTTTGTGTGCGTGCACGTGCTAAAAGGGCCTCAAAGTGGTAGGACAGTCCACTACCACTGTAAAGCTACACATAATATTTTTGGTGAAACAGTTTATACTGAGCACAAGAGAGGCACACATACTCACAGTATTCAGTCACTGCTCGATTCAAATCACTTACCTATTTAGTTAGCACAGTATCTACAGCAATAGCTGCAGGAGAACATTGATTATGATATAGACATACTGCACATTTTAAAGTTGTCTTGCACAGAATGTGTTTTGGCTAAATGTGCAACAAGTTGATGGGGGAACTTAGGGTTGCCAACTTTTCATGTAAAAAATTCTGGACATGTACATGAAAGCAAAATGCGTGTAATTTTGGTACCCCCTACGCAACCATTCCAGTATCCTACTACTTGGCTATTTCTCCATTTCTCCCCAGTTGCCATAAACACTGTTCAAAACTTTCAGTGTGCATATTGTTTTCTGCTTTACTTCTACAATGATTACAGATATTTGGATTTAATTTAATTTTTTTTTACATTTTATAGCACAAACACTGACAGATATTTGCTAAACAAAGCAATACAGTCTCACAATGAAAACAGACAACATTAAAGCTTCTATGCCTTTGAAACTCACATTCACTGAAACAGCATTGAAACCCACATTCAAAGAAAATGCTTCTGGCCAGTGGTGGATTAACTTTACCTTTGAACTATTTTCAAATAATAGGCCCTTGTGCACAATTTTAGGACCATGCAAAAGTTCTTTGATTCACCTTCCTGATGGTATTAAATTATAATATATATTAATTAAATTATATTCCTTGAATAATACAGCACCACTTGTTACAGCGTGTTTTAAATTTATAGTTTTAATCATTTTTCCAGCAATAAAACAAAACATATGAACAAATAATGGCAAAACTCCCAATTCAGAACATTTCATCCATAAAAGGCCATTCAAACTTCTGTCATTGCAATTCACCAATATTACTCAATATGTATAATCTGTAGAAGTAAAAGTCCTTGAATATTTCTGCATTAAAGAGAGCTGTAACTAATGGAAAGGTTGCTGCTAGCAAACAAACTTTATATTTCAGTGTTACATACACAAATTCAGTGCCTGCTCTCCTTGAAGAACAAATTGCCTATGTTACATTAAAAAAGTGCAAAGCACAACTAAATAGTTGAGGTAAAAAACACACACCTTTATCAAACACAAAGCTTTCAGGTACAAGACCCTTTCTCAATGATAGACACAGGTACATTAAAATCAGACATTAAATACACGCCCAACACATCACGTGACCCGCAGCCAAGGTCATGTGACTAATGCATTGAAATAATTACATTACTTATAATTTTAAAACATAAACAAGTAAAATTATATAAAATTCATACATACATATATATTTGCTTACTTTTGTGTACTTATATTTACATGCACACATATATACGCAAATGCATTACTTATGTTACTTTAACTTAGTGTGTTGTATTTTTATTAGAACAGGTTTTAAGGAAACATCAAAATTGAATCCAGGGGATGTATTAGCTACTAGCCTTACTATCCACTCATATTCTTTATTAATTAATGTCTGATTTTAATGTACCTGTGTCTATCATTGAGAAAGGGTCTTGTACCTGAAAGCTTTGTGTTTGATAAAGGTGTGTGTTTTTTACCTCAACTATTTCGTTGTGCTTTGTACCTTTGACTTTGCAACATTAAAAAAGTGGTAAGCTGGTAATATCGCAATAGGAAATGGATGGCAAAATGAAAACAGGTTCATAGTTGCTAGGCATCTCATCCAAAGGAGGACATACTCAGGCCGGCAGCAGTCTGCCCCTTAAAATACAACACAGTATCAGCAATCCATCTATATCCTGTAGGGGTAGAACCCACAGCCTTCTGCATCAAGACACAAGTATACTATCTCTGCTTTAAAATTCCATAACATTATAGTGATACCATTTGCTAAACAAAACAGTTGCACATTGTAAACAGTCTTAGCATGAGCAGCAGTAAACTTCTCTTCCCCTGAAGCTCATAATTCCTTAAAAATGTACTTGAAACTAAATTCCTTGAAAAATACACTTGAAACCTAGTTCCTTGAAAAACACAGCTTGGTAGCTGAAGGTAGAGGATTCAGGATTTTGTTTCCTGTTGTTAAGATGCAGGGCTTAAGCCTAAGCAAAGTACTAACCACCTGCTAAACCTAAATAGGGCATTTCACTATGTCTCTCTCTCACACACACACACACACACACACACACACACACACACACACACACACACACACACACACACACACACACATGCACACACACCTCAGCCTCTTAGTGCAAGAAATCTGGACAAAGCCTAAAATAAATAGGGACTGATTATAAATATTGCTCTCATGAACTTAGAAAATTGCTAGAATAACAGGATTTGTGCTAGTATGCATTTTCCTAAAGGATATGATGTCTGAAACTCAAATGTTTGTCATTATTTAGCAACTTCAGTCCTTTTTATGAGGAACAGACAAAGATATAGGGCAAAAATCTGGACATTCTGCAAAAACCTGGGCAGTTGAGGGGTTTGCTACCTACATCTTACACATACACACATACTCTCACACACACACACACACACACACACACACACACACACACACACACACACACACACACACACACACACACACACGTCATACCTCTCAGCCTCTTAGCTGGAGAAATCTGGAGAAAGCCTGTCATAATGGGAAGGTATAAAGGTCCAAAACTAGGGACATATTTTAAATATTGCTCTTATAGACTTAGAAAGTTGCTAGAATAACATGATTTGTGTTCGAATGCATTTTCTGAAGGATATGAGGTCTGAAACTCAAATGCAAGTCATTATTTAATAACTTTAAAACCTTATATCATCCCAGCAATTTGTCAAAAAAAGATACATTTATGAGATACAGAAGAAAAATATAAGGCAAAAATCTGGACATTCTGTGAAAATCTGTAGAGCTGAAAGGTAGACACACACATACACCCCCTACCTCCTTGTTACACGCCTCATACCTCTGAACCTCTTAGAGCAAGAAATCAGGACAAAGCCACAAATAATGAAGGAACAAAGACCCAAAAATAAGGACACCTTTTAAATATTTCTCTTACAAACTTAGAAAGTTGATAGAACAACAAGTTTTGCATTAATATGAATTTTCTGAAGGATATGAAGTCCAAAGCTCAAATGTCTGCTGTTATTTTCTGACTTCAGTCTTCAATGATTTGCAAGTGATTTGCCAGAAAAACACAATTTTATGAGAAACAGACCAAAATATGAGGCAAACATCCAGACATTCTGCAAAAATCTGCATAATTGAGAGATATGACCCCCCCACCCACACACACCATCTTCACAATAATACATAAACATCTTCCAAATATCTTTCAAAGTCTCCAGACACCTGGTATTTTTATAATAATATCATACATTAGGTTATTATATAAACATCTTATATCAAATGGATTATATTTCCAGTTGCTGAAAATTATAGCAATGAACACCAAGGCATTTTACCTCAACCAAATGTTCTCAGTTACAGATAATGGGTACTCAGGACTGTCTACCTCAGAAGACAAACATGTAATTGTGTGAGGAGGTAAGGCTTCTATGAAGAGCCCAGACTGCTTCCTTAATTTCCCAAACATACAATAAAACAATGGAAGAGCAAGACCACAACATGTGCATGTGATCTGCAGCCTTGGTCTTAATCCTTAGTCCTAAATTAGTAGTCATTGTTTGTTTTCAATATAATAAGTCAGGTGTATCCTGCTAAAAATGTACAATTTGGAAATGTATTAAGGAAAATGGTGAGCTATCAAAAACTCCCTCAATGAAGTTACAATGCTTTCCTACTAGGCTTCTGAAATTTGTACTCCTAAGCAATTGTCACACATGGGTATTTGAAAGTTGTGACCAGATATAAAGCAATTTTGCTACAGTGTCACTCCGTTTTTCATAAACTCAGATTCAAATATTCATGGGCAATGACAGGAATGAATGCATCAGCAGTGACAGATGACCCCAACCTTCTGTGTGCCAGTGGAATGGCAACTAACTGGCCCAGAATATCACTTTCCAAGAGATACATTACAATAAGTGAATCGTGTTCTCTGGGTGATTTCAACTACCCTGCCATTAACTGGGAAAACTACTCAGGTACCAACATCTTTTCCCAATGGTTCTTGGAATTCATAAAGTCCAGCGCCCTCGATCAACTAATCCATTGTCCCACCAGGGACTCCAGTATCCTCTAGACCTGGTCATTACCAACATGGGAGATAGATGCTGCACACCAGTGGTCACCCCCTCATTGGTCAGGTCTGACCATAAGCAAATCACCTTTGACATCCACATCCCACCCCCACCCCCCAGTAAGAAAACCTCCGTAAAAAACTTCTCCAAAGCCAACTTCATGTTACTCAAGTCAGAAGCGACAACCATCATGACAACCATGCAGATTGGAGCTGAAAGTTTGACTGCTGAATCTTACACTAAGGCACTGTATGAGCACATCCACTCGTGCATGAATCATGCCATCCCAAATAGAACCAAGTGACTCTCCTCCAAAAAAAGGAAGCCAATCTGGTGGTCCCCTGCCATAAACAAACTATACAACAGAAGGAAGAAACTGTTGCAGAAAAGAGGAAAATCTCAGGATGCAAAACACTTCCCTACCAGCCTCAGTAAGAAACTGAGATCCCTCATAAAATCTTCCAAAGCTAGTTACGAAAATAAAATTGCCAAAGATTCCAAAGACAACCACAAGGCATTCTATAGTTATGTCAAGAATCTAAATGGCAATGCTCAGATCTGCTCTGAGCTACAACAGAATGGCATTAAATATACTGATCCCAAGGATATTGCCAATATCCTGGCAGATCAATTTAGTGCCAACTTCACCCCCCTCTCACCCCCTAAAGGGCCCATCTCAATACCAAAAGATTGCCAAATTCTGGTAATCATGGCTAAGAATACAGCATCCATGGGACCAGATCACATCCCGGGCTGTGTACTACATGAACTACAAAATGAGCTGGCACCTCACCTAAGTGTCATGTTTAATCATAGTCTCACCTCAGGCTTTGTGCCCACTGAGTGGCACACAGCTACAGTTATCCCACTCCACAAGGGGGATCCACCTTGGATCCCGGGAACTACCGTCCCATCAGTCTGATGAGCCTTATCTGCAAGGACATGGAACGCATTATCATGGAACTTATAAACAAAGACATTGGTGAAAAAATATTTTGAGCTCTCTCTGCTTCTTACTGCTTGCTCTTGCTGTGGGATTTGAAATCTTCTTAAGACACTCAGTCTTGCTGGCTGGATTCTGCTAAAATCTGGTTATATTTGCATTCACAGTCTGTCGCATACAGAAACTTGCAGAATATACACTGATAAGAGAATATACTTTGCAGCACCTGTCTTTAAGAGCAGTAACCAATAACTTTTTATAATAAACCAAAGTGGACAAACGTTACAGCTTAAAAGTACTGTTCCAACTTTACTTCTCATATAGTACAGATGATGTGAGAGATATACCATTTACCTCAGGGCTTGTGTCCTTACCATACCTCTAACATAACTAGATTTAATACAGACTTTTTATACATATTTTAGTTAAACACACACCCTCTTGGTTTTGGAAAGATACTGCCTTGATGACGCAAATGCTAACACATCTGTTCTTGTGCAAATGCTGATAAGTGGAGAAAAGCATATTTTTAAGGAAACGCCTTGTGGATAAACACGTCTTGTTTTTTTTTAAACTTTCTTAGAAAAACATGTCCTGTTGTCCAGTGAAAGCAGATTACATTCTTGTCACGTTTGTAAGAAGTTCAGCTTTCTTGATGTGTGTGTAATACACTCATAAGCAAGTTCCTTATTTTTTTAAGCCACAGTCATTTAGTATGGTTGCTGATCACATATTACTAAACTCTGTTTCTGCATTTAAGCAAGCTTTTTCTTTCAGCATATTTAGAACATAATTAATTTAAATTCATAATATCTAACAATTGGCAACCTTCAAACACTGGACCCCACCAAGTTTGGGTTCATGAAGGGCCGATCTTGTCTCCTGAACCTGATTGACTTCTTTGAATCAGTCTCCAGAGCTGTGGACTAGGGTAATGCAGTCCACACAGCCTATCTGTACTTTGCCAAGGCCTTCGACACCATCCTCTACTCTGGAATCATAGATAAACTTACTAAGCTGGGCATAAATTCCTACTTCACTCGATGGGTTGCCAACTGGCTTACTGACAGAACCCAGACTGTAAAAGTAGCCAATTCCAAATCCAGCTCCAGACAGGTGACAAGTGGAGTACCTCAGGGTTCAGTCCTGGGGCCGCTCCTGTTTGGCATCTACTTCTCTGAAGTACAGTCCAACACTAAGGGACTCTGGCTAACAAAGTTTGCAGATGACTGCAAACTGGCAGCCATTAGTGAATCTCCAAATGATGTGGATAGTCTACAAAAGGGCCTTAAGAAACAGATGCTTGGTGCCAGAGCCATGGGCTCAAGCTTAATGCCAAGAAGAAATGGGAAAAACCGTGTACCCATGAATTACCACATAGGTGGCAGTACACTAAACACCAAAAGTGTGATGAGAGACTTAGGGACACAGGTAGACAGTGGTCTCACCTTCGATAACCACATCACCACAACAGTCAGGAAATCCTTCTATGTGGCACACCTCATCACTAAGGGCTTTTCATCCAGAAAAAAGGAGATCATTGTCCACTGTACTCATCCCTCATTAGACCATTATAGAGTACAATGCCTCATTTGGTATGTACCTCACAAGACATCTGCAACAACTGGAAAGGCCGCAAAAATACCTCATTAAAAGAATCACGGCCCTATGCTGACCGTCTAAAAAGTGAGGTTGCTCAAGTACTGATAGACCCTAAAATGTTTGTGAGGAAGCTCAACTTAAGGGTACAGTTTCATGGCAAAAGTAATGACACTGAAAATAAGCTTGTTGATGAAACTATAAAAAGGCCTAGCAGCTATTGTCCACCACTACATCAAACACTAGCTGCTTTCGAAGTGAAATGTGAGATGGATATCAGGAAACTGCTTAAAAAACCTCCAAAGAAAAAACTTTATAACTTAACACAGGGAGAAAGAAAATCATTGCTTGAGCTAGGCAATGATAAATCCAGGCGTGTAATGAAGGCCGACAAGGGAGGAGGTATACTTGTGACTGATACCACTAGCTACAACCAAAAGATAGAGAACATGCTGGAGGATAACAGATTTTATGAGTTATTTGCCATGGATGACATAAAAACAGCATATGATTTATGGAACACTAATCTCACCACATTATGGGAAGAAAAACTTATCACTGAAAATCTTTATAATTATTTATGGAGCCCATGCCCACGTTTACCTTACTTTTTTGGAATACCAAAGCCACACAAGAACAGAGAAGACCCACCTTATAGACCGGTGGTAGCAAGTGGAGGTTCCCTTACTGAAGCCACAGCCATTTACCTTGATTACTTGCTGAAACCTCTAGCAGAAAAGAATAAGTCATACATAACAGATTCAATGGATTTTTTGAAGAAAATAAAAAACATTACAGTGGAAGCTGACAGTATTTTGCTAACTATTGATGTTGAATCCTTGTACACAGTGCTCCCTCACAATTACTGTATAACAGCAGCTATGGAGTCTTTTAAGAAACATAATCAGGGTACACAGGCACAACTGCAAAAGTTAAGCAAGCTCATTAATCTTGTACTGGACTTCAATTTCTTTACTTTCAATGGCAAACACTACAAACAAAAAACTGGTATAGCAATGGGGGCTGCCATGGCTCCCAGCATAGCTAACATAGCCCTGGGCAAAAGGGAGAAGGACTTTGTGTTAAACAACACAGACTACATGCAGCATATCACATGCTATTTACGTTTTATTGATGATGTCTTTATTGTGTGGGAAGGTGACACCTTGCAGCTTGGATATTTTATCACTTACATCAATCAAACAACCCCATTCCTGAAGTTTACCTCTTCCCATAGCTGTACTTCAACCACTTTCTTAGATATGCAGATTTCCAAGGACACCAACAATAACAGAATCACCACTGATCTATTCAGAAAACTAATGCGGGTTAATTTATTACTCCACAGTAAAAGTCTACATCCTACAAAAACCAAGTATAATGTAGTGAAATCCCAAGGCTATAGATTAGCTTGAATTACCACAGAGATGGAACCATTTTTGAGAAACCTGAACAACTTAGGTTCATAGGTTCATAGGTTCATACTAGGCTATCTGCCCTAGGGCATTTATAAGCCTAGCCAGAATGTGTTTGGCTTTTGCCACCCATTTTAAATTTATTTTGCTATGCCCTTTTTCGAGGTTAGTATACTGTGCCTCTGTCTAACAGTGACACAGAAGTGATACCCGGGGTAAACCTATGATCTCCCATCCACTCATCAAGATTCCTCTTGAATAGAGTCAATGAGGGACTTTGCCTAACCTGGACTGGGATTTTATTCCAGAGTGAAGGGAACCTCTGGGTTATGAATCTGTCCCTCCAGCATGTCCTATTTATTTCAGTGCTGAGGTTCAAGTCTCTCGAGAGCGTAGCCCGATGGGATTTGGATTTTCTGAGGTGCAGCATGTCCATTAATTCCGGGTTGGACATGGCTTTATATGTCAGGCACAGATCGCCTCTGAACAGGTGGTATGCCACTGAGTAGAGTTGGAGTTTCTTTAACCGGGCAGCATATGGCATCTGTTTGAGCCCTTTGATCCTCTCACTGAGGTACTTTTGGGGTCTTTCCAGTTGCTGCAGGTGTCTGGTAAGGTACATCCCAAAAGGGGCATTGTACTCAATTATGGGCCTGATGAGGGATGAGTAAAGAGGCACGATGACCTCCCCTGATCTAGATGTACATCCCTTCATGATTAGGTGGGCTATATAAAATGTTTTTCTAACCACTCTGGCCACGTGGTTGTCAAATGAGAGATTGCTATCAACTTGGGTCCCCAGGTCCCTAATTACTTCTTCTGTACTTAATGGATTACCACCTATGTGGTAATTTGTGGGCACTTTGTTTTTGCCAAAGGGATGACTATACACTTTTGGCATTTAGCTTGAGGCCATGGCTCTGGCACCAGTTGTCTGTTTCTATGAGGCCCTTTTGGAGGATGCTTGTGTTGGCTGGAGAGTCGATTATGGTGCCCAGTTTGCAGTCATCTGCAAACTTTGTCAGCCACAGTCCTTCCGTGTTGGCCTGTACCTCCGAGAAATATATACTGAACAAGAGAGGTCCCAGGACTGAGCCTTGTGGGACACCACTTGTAACTGGTTTGGAGTCTGACATGGCTCCAGCAATTCTAACCATGTGGGTTCTGTCCTTGAGCCAGTTTGCAGTCCATCTAGTGACATAGGGGTTTATATTTAAGCTGGTGAGCTTATCTATAATGCCCGAGTGGGGTATTGTATCGAAGGCTTTTGCGAGGTCCAGGTGGGCTGTGTGGACCACCTTCCCCTCGTCAATGGCCTTGGTGACTGTTTCAAAGAAATCAACCAGGTTTAAGAGGCAGGATCTGCCCTTAACAAAGCCAAACTTGGTAGGATCCAGTGTCTGTAAGTCCCCAATATCTTTATTTATGAGGTCCATGATGATCCTTTCCATAGCTTTGCAGACCAAGCTAGTCAGGCTTATGGAGCGATAGTTTGCAGGATCTGTTGAGGCACCACCTTTATGGAGAGGGACCACTGTTGCTGTACGCCACTCTTTGGGCACATATCCTGTAGTAAGGCTGAGACTGAACAGTAGTTTTATGTTTGGGTTTAGCTCTTCTTGGAGTTCATGTAGGATGCAGCCCGGGAGACCGTCTGGTCCCATTGATGCTGTGTTTTTTGCTTTGGAGAGGGCAGCTCTTACCTGAGCATCTGAGATGTCAGGGGGGCAGCACTCTGCTGGGATAGATATTTGCCCTTTTGGTGGGGAGGGGGGGAAGAAGTTTGCGCTGAACCTGTCAGCTAGGATGTTGGCAATGTCTGTGGGTTCAGTGTATTTTTTGTCATTTTGGACTAATTCTGAGCATATCTCGGAATTACCACCCAGGTTCCTAACATAACTAAAGAAAGCCTTGTGATTATCCTTAGTGTCCTGTGCAATTTTTCTCTCGAAGCTGTTCTTAGACAATTTTATGAGTGCCCGTAGATTTTTGCTAATACTGATCAGTAATGCCTTCCCTTTTGGGGATTTTGCTCTATCATTTAGTAGCTTCCTCCTTCTATTGTATAGTTTGTTTATGGCTGGGGTCCACCAGACAGGACGTCTGCCTTTGGAGGACTGGGTCTTGGTTTTATTGGGGATCGCATGATCCATGCATTCCTGAAGGTGGTCATAGAATACGTTTATAAAGGATTCTGTGGTCTGGACCATATTTTCCACAGGTCCGGGGGCTTTGAAGGATTCCACCTCGGTTTTGAGGAGTGTGAAATTTGCTTTATAGAAGTTTTTCACTGTGGTTTTCTGAGCAGGGGGTGGGGTCGGGATGGGAATATCCAGTGAGATTAGTTTATGGTCTGATCTTACCAGTGAGGGATACACTTCTGGTCTGGAGCATAGAGTCCCCATGTTGGTGGTGATTAGGTCCAGTATGTTTTCCCCTCTTGTGGGAGTGGTAACAAGTTGTTCCATAGCATTTGAGTTTATAAATTCTAGGAACCTTTGGGCTAGGGTGTTGGAGCTAGAGTAATCCTCCCAGTCTATGTTTGGGTAGTTGAAGTCGCCCAATATAATGGTGTTTGGAGAGACCTTCATATTTTCCAGTGTTCTCAGGAAGGCCGAGTGGGGTTCCTGGGTTTGGGAGGGTGGTCTGTAGCAGGCTATAAACTGGAAGGCAGTTTTACCGACTGTTAGTTGCACATGGATAGTCTCTGATGCTTCGTGCTTTGCCACCAACCTGGAGGTGTGGGTATCTTTGATGAATATCGATACTCCCCCTCCTTTTGTGGTTCGGTCCAAGTTTTGGAGCCGAAAAGCATGGTATGAGGTATAACCTGGTAGTGCTGGGGTGCTCTCGGGAGCCCTGAACCAGGTTTCTGTTACTGCACAGATATCGATGTTCTCCATGCTAAGGAGAGTTTTGAGTGCGTGCATCTTGAGGTTTAGACTTCTGGCGTTGAGTAGCATTACTCTTAGTTTCTTATCCCTTGTGATACCTATGGAGGTGGGTTTGTCTTTTGAGCCTTGCCTAAAAAGGCACTATGGGGGTAGCAGGAGCCTTTGCCAATATCCGAAAGCCCAGGGGTGACAGGTGCAAGCCGTCCCTAGTGAAGCATCGTGGCTTGTCGAGCATATCATCCCAAGCTGACAGGCATTGGATCCCCTTTGAATGACACCAGTACTTAAGCCAATTGTTGAAATTGATCATCTTGTCTTCATATTGTGGCATCATTCTTGGTGAGGGTAAGATGCTACTCAAGGTCAGGGTCATACCGGCCTGGGCTACATGCTCAGAGAGCTCCTTTATGTCTCTTTTCATGTTGTCCAGGGAGGTACGTCTCAGGTCATTCACACCAGCATGGACAATGACTGAGTCATATTTGTACTTGCCTTGGAGTGACCTGAGTGCTTGTGTTATGTGGCGGATCCTAGTGCCCGACAGGCTGCTCACCGTGACCCTCTCCTTGTTCAGCCTGGTGAGCAGGACGTCAGTGTGCCTGACGATAGAGTCACCTATTACAAGTGTATCAGGTGTGTTGTTTAGTCTTAAGGGCTGTGACTGTTCGGCACACTGGCTTTGTGAGATATGTGTTGCACGTGTTTTGTTTTGGGGTAGCGGTTGCTTGGGTGTCTGCTTTGGAGGTCTCTGCTGCTTAGGCAGATCTTTATTTAGAGCCTCTGAGTATGATTTTGTGTGATTATCTGTTTGGTTTGCTGTCATGGTAGGTCTATGTGAGACTGGAATTGTAGTGAGTGTTGTTTCCTTCTCCTCCTGACTGGTTATGCCAGTACTGAGTTGAGAGAGCTTAGCCTCCAGTTTGGCTATATGGTTGCATCTCTCACATGTGTTGGAATTTGTTAGGAGGAGGAGAGGGTTGTCTGTGTACATGAGGCAGTTGTAACATTGCCTCAAGATTCCCAGATTCACCAGCTGGACCAGAGAGGAGATTGACAACTGACCTTTGGACATGCTAGAATAATATTGGGAATTCCTTAATAATTGAAAACAAGGGCCAGTGGGGAGTGAGGGTGTAGTGCTTTTAATTTTTAGTGCTGACTTATATAATTACTTTAGTGAGCAAGTGCCAGGTAACTTAAGTGCAATGTGTTACAGGTAACTTAAATGCAAAACGACAAACAGTAACTTTCTTTCAAGTGAAACAAGGAAATAAGTACAGTAAGAAATGCAGATATCACTAGTGATCCACAGAAGCACTGAGAAGCAGTATTAGGTGGAATTAGCATTCCAGGGAAATAACAAGCAAACAAACAACAAGCATATAAACAAAGCTAAATTCAGCAGGCCTGGATCTAGTCTATGCTACAGCAAACAAGGTGTACCAATTTCAGTAAGATACAGTTCAAATATTCAGGCACTATAAACCTTTAACCAGAAATTCCCAGCTCAGAAGGGCAGAGTCCAGCCTCTTCTCCCACAAGAGTGCAGACCACGAACCTTCTTAATGTAAAATAACTGGCCTGAAGCCCAAGTGCTTAAACCAGAACTAATACACTTTAAGAATAACAGACACTGGGCTCTCAATCAGCAGTTCCCAACTTAGAAGGATGAAAGCTACCTGTCCTGCCACCACAGTGCATGCTACAAACCTTCCTGTAAAACAACTGGTCTGAAGCCCAAGTGCTTAATCCAAAAGACTTAGAATGATATCTACACTTTAATCAAGTTACTACCAAGCAGTAATAAATACAATTGAATACTTTAGAGAATGCCTGGATTAGTGCTCAAGTTACACAAACAAAGCTAGATCCAGCAGGCCCAAATCCAGTCTATGCCACAGCAAACAAGGCGCACCAACTTCAGTAAGAAGCAGTTCAGATATGCATGCACTATAAGCCTTTAACCAGAAATTCCCAGCTCAGAAGGGCAGAGTCCAGCCTCTCCTCCCACAAGAGTGCAGACCACGAACCCTCTTAATGTAAAATAACTGGCCTGAAAGCCCAAGTGCTTAAACCAGAATTAATACACTTTTAGAATAACAGACACTGAGCCCTCAATCAGCAGTTCCCAACCTAGAAGGATGTAAGCTACCTGTTCTGCCACTACAGTGCAGACCACAAACCCTCTCAGTGCAAAATAACTGGTCCGAAGCCCAAGTGTTTAAACCAAAAGGCTTAGAATGAGTTACACCAAGCAGTAATAAATACAATTGAGTACTTTTAAGATGATGCAAAAGTTTAAAAAGTAGGTAGAAACACAAGTACAGTAAAAGCAGATGAAATTTTTTTTTTCTGAACAAGTGCTGAGATCAACGAAACAGATTTGAGTGCTGAAACTAGAAAACTGGCTAGTTATAAGAAAAAAAAACTAAGCTAGAAGGCTTCCCTCCAACACAGAAGGGCTTGGGGACTCAGAAGCCTACAAATAGTCTATACCACTTAACAGGAAAGGCAGGAAACAAGCTTCAATTTTATTTTTTCCTGTTTCCCAGATGCTCTCTTTGTACACAGTAGGAGTGCCTGAAATCAGAATATGATCTCACTGCACTCAGTTGAGTGAGCAAATGAGATGGGCCCAGAAGGAGTATCCAAACACAAATTTACAAGAGGGTCGGGCAGTTGCAAGGCCACTAAGATTAACACCAAAACAAAAACAGGGAAGGTGGGTGGGACTAACTGAAGAGCAGAGTCAAAACTTCCAGTTCAGTTAATATTCCTTCCACACAGTTAAAATCAATTTAAATACTGTATTTCTTTTGAAAAAAAAGTGCAGATAAAGGTACTTAAATTCTCTTATACGTCCAGTTGAATACAGCAAGTTCTTAGCTGGCCAAAGCTGAGGTTTTTAAGCAGAAAAAATTCCACACTGTACCACTTAAATAGGCAAGGACAGGAAATCAAAGAATGTGGCTACCCCCACACCTGTAATTACTAGCAAATAACAAAATTCAGCAAACACTGACTAACTTCCAGTTCAGTTAATATTCCTTCCACACAGTTAAAATCAATTTAAATACTGTATTTTCTTGAAAAAAAAAGTGCAGATAAAGGTACTTAAATTCTCTTATACGTTAGAGAATGATTTTCTAGTGAGAGGCTATGAAAATCAGATGTTAAAAAACATCCTGGAACCCATTATAGAACTGAAAAGGACTGAAGCACCTTCACTCAACCTCCCCAGTAGAAAAATGTTAAGTAATCCCACAGAGAATAACAAATGCAAAAATAGCTGCATCCTGACATACACTTTGGAGTATCACAGTATCAAAAATATTATTGAAGAAAACTGGGACATTGTCACAGGAAACCCTTTTCTGATTAACATCTTAGGTGAAGCCCCATCATTTGTTTATAGGTAGGCCAGGAATATTAGACGTTTTGTTGAATTTAAACCTAGACCATGTGAGAAAAGCACTAAAAGATGTGAAACTAATTGTACATTTTGTATATTTATACAGCAAGGTTATAGTTTTTATTGCCCTTATTTAAAGAAGATCATTAAAACCAGTGCAGGGGGGGTGGCTGTAACACTAAAAAAGTAATTTACAAGGCACAGTGCAATGAATGTGATGCATTCTTTGTGGGCAAGACTGTAAATAAACTCAAGCGAAGGATTTCATGTCATGTCAGAAATCCGCTCTGGATGTAAAAATAATGCACTAGCCAAACACCTTTCTCTTCATAAATGACACACAGGTTTTAAGTTCCAGATCCTGGATCGCATAGACGTGGGTGATCTTGAAGGAGACATCCCGAATATTCTGGAGAAACATGAACTCATGTGGCAATTAAAGCTGAACTCTTTTAGAAAGCCTGGACTAAACTACTACTGTTCAATTAAAAGTACACTGGAACTTAAAAAATTGCCACATTGTTTACATGACTAATTGTATATTATTTTATTTTTTTCTACAAATTGGTTTTAAATACCATTTTAAATCATTTTAAATTTAAGTGTATAGTTTGTTTCCATCATCATACATATATATTTTTTTTATTTTTATTTTTTTCTGGTTCTCTTTTTTCCACTTTATTCAAAATGATGGTAATAACAATACTAACTAATTATACAATTATATAGGTTTTTAGGGTTCTTGTACACAGACCTGAAGAAGTCTAGAAGGACGAAAGCGATCTTTGTTAACAATAGGTTATGAAAATAGAAACTGATTTTTACATGCAAAATGTATTATGTATATATTTATATATAATTTTTGATCGCAAAATGAACTAAGATTGATATATTTCCAGCCATGTAGTATATTGCCTTGTATAAAATCACAGACTTAATAATCTACTTAATAATTTGGTTAAATAAGATGTACCATTAAAGTACATTAGGGCTATATATTATTATGACATCGACTAGGTAGGGCAGGACCAGCTTGAATGTCACACTGATGGGGGAAGGGATGTGACTTTAACATGAGTACCAATAACACTTTGTTTTACAGCTCAATAAACCACTCCCATGCCTGATAAAAGGTATATATATATATTTAGAAAGCTTGTGAGGAAATTATTACTCTATTTTTGTTTTACTTGGATCGCTTGTCTGTGTACTTAATAAAGGATTTTTGACTGGAAACAGACTGCCTGCCTTGCTTGGATTACTTTCGAATACTTAGTAATGCTGTAGAATTATATATTTTCTATTATTACTTTTTGACTTGACGAGTTTACGTTCGCTACTTCTACTACTATTGTCTGATCTGATTAATATACAATGATTAACTAGAAATATATGGACTGAAAATCTTCCACACAGAGAAGTTTCTTACATTCATAACTGATCCATACTTACCCAATACCTCTCTGATGCAATCCAGTCTTTCCCGATCCACATCTCTTTAATGTGCTATTACCACAGCAGCTGTATAGAGCAGAAAACAGACAAAACAATAGAAGTATAATGAATAACTGTATTGCTGGTCAATCCATGGTATGTTATTGACTGGTGATGTGTCACTATACTCTCACGACTCAGCCACATTCAGAGAGGGTTTTATGAGACAGAGAAAGTGGAGTACATATACTCAAGCTTTGATATTATAAACCTTTACATTTATAGAGCAATATATCCACATTATCTAGTTGTCCTTTGTCATTTCACAGTTGATATCTGCATGCTTTTGATATTTGCAACAGTTAACCTAACCAATCATGTACAGTGAATGACAAATGTATGAAATACAAGAGTGTGTTCTTCCCTTTAGTTTGAGAGCAGTAAGAGTTTTTAATATATTTGTAAAGTGATGATGTTATGCTTTGCGTGTACTTAAATATGATGCATTTACCTCTTAAGCACATTTTAGAATTGCAACAAAAAAACAGGCTTAAATAATGGGAAGTATATTTGCTGTGTTCAATTCAAGTCAGTCACAAATGGTAACCAAATGTTCCACAAAAAGGTACGAAGCTGTAACCTGCAAACCGCTTTACTTTGCGAACTCTTAATCCAAAAAAAAGAGTCAAAATCACCATAGAATGTTCATTCGAACCTACTCATCCACTGGGCAATAACTTGTAGAAAAAACACGCAGCCAGCATGTAAAAATAAATCCAAGCGTCCAGTAGAAACCACGTTTATTAAAATAATTAGAACACAGGGCTAGCGCTTTCAATGAATCTTCATCAGGCCACTAACAAACAAACATACTAGCATCCATTTTATAGCAAAATGCTAGAGTCAACTACTGATGTCACATCCTGTTTGCACATCCTGAAGTCAACTCTGATGTCACATCCTGTTATACATAAAATATTTAAACTGACATCACTTTTGTAGTGAAACGCTACAAGCAACTCTGATGCCACATCATACTAAATATAAAATCTTATAAAATGTTTTAAATTATTTAAAATATTTAAAATATATATGCAGACATTTTGTAAACAGTGTACAATAAAAATGTTCTAAAATAACATTTCACCCTACTTTAACTGCTGCTGCATGTAACATTCAAAATGTTTTAAAATAATTTAAATATTTATGTAACCATCTCATAGACAGTATGCAGCAAATAAAGTATTTTACAATTACATACTATCTTCCTATAAATACCGCACTTATATGCATCCTAGTAAAAAATGGCACGCATGTTTAGTATTTAATAATAAGGGATATAGTCCCATTTGAAATACTTGTATGTATAAATGCATGTTTAAAAATAGGGATCAAATTATTAAAGATATTAATATCTACACATGAGCTATTTAACATAATTATAACTGTACAAAAATGATCATTCAAGAGACTGCATCTAAATTATGTACAGCGTGTGCTTCCAAATATCATAATATCTGTAACAGCAAAAATCATTCAAAACAGATATCTGCACACGCAAAGATGTTGATAACAGCTGATATAATAAACATAAAAGTATACGAGACTAAAAAGTGCAAAATCATGTGAAATATGTATACTGGATGGAAGAGGATTACATGGTATATCAGCATCTTTCATAGCAATTGGCCCCTAATAAGCCTACAGAGTAAAATACAAAGACAACAATGGAGACAGAAAATGGAAAAATGTGGGGTATGAACATGTTGTAAACCAGCCAGAAGTAGATAAAAGGGTGGCAAAGGGGTGAAAGCTTCAATGAAGTTTCCTAGCTTTAAGTATGGGTTTGATGGAAACTCTGTCATTGAGGCCTGGGTACAAATCAGCCCTAAGCCTGATGATCCATTTGGCCTCTATCTGTTCCGTGGTGTTAAAAATATCTCCTCTTCTACGAGATAGAACATTGTTTTGAATCACTTGAAACAAAAAGCTATGTTGGGTAGATGTATTAATTACATGCCTAGACAGAGCATTTGAAGAACATCTAACTTTGTCTTTAAACTTTCTGTCCGTCTTCCCTACATAAAACACAGGGCAGTGTACACAGGTTGCCAGGTACACCACATGGCAGGTCTCACAAGTGGCAGAGACTGTGAAATGAAATTCTTGTCCTGTAATAGGATGATTGAATTTATCAGTTTCTTTAATGAATTGGCAATAATTGCATTTTTGACATTTTTTAGTCATTTTATGTTTACTAGTTGTATTTATGTCAAACCTATTCGGACCACATAACATTCTGTGTAAATTCAACTTATTTTTATATGTAAATTTTGGTTCTTGGCTCAATATCTCAGAAATAACTGGATCTGTTAGCAAGATGTCCCAATGTTTTCGATATATGCTTTCAATACTATTTACATCTTGTGTAAAATGTATCGGTATTCTGATAACTCCACTGCTAGTTTTGGTGATGCTACTATCATCTCGTTTACTAGAGAAGTAGGGAGAAGCCCTGCCTTCTCTCAATTCACCTATGATACCTAAAGAAGCATCAACTTCTGTTACCATGTAAGACCTGTCTATAAATTTATTCCTCAAGTCTTCTATGCCTATCTTAAAGCATGAGTCTTCAGAAAACAGCCTGGATACTCTCATGGCTTGACTTTTGACAATGTTACCAAAGACATGCTTAGGATGCATGCTGCTTCAATGGAGAAAGTTATTTCTATAGCAATCCTTTCGAAAAACTCCAGTGTTAAGTATACCATTTGGTAGTTGTTCAACATATACATCTAAATAGGGTATGACATCTTTGGAGTTAACCATGGAAAATCTTAAAAAACTGGTGTCTTGATTTATTTTATCATAGAAAGACCTCAATTGTTCTTCATCACCCTTCCAAATAAGGAAGAGGTCATCTACAAACCTAGTGTAGAAAGAAACATTCTGACAAAATTCCTCCATCTGAAATAGAGAAGAAACTTCCCAGTAAGCCATAACCAGGTTGGCGTAGCTATTGGCACAAGAGGTGCCCATAGCTATGCCATCCCTCTGAAGATATACTTGACCATTAAACAAGAATATATTATTTGTTAATACAATTTCCATCAATTCAGTGATAACTTCTATCCTTCCTTTGGAGAATGTGCCATCTCTAGTAAGAATCCTACTTATGCTATTGAGTCCCTCATGATTAGGAATAACAGTAAAAAGAGAGTTGACATCAAGTGTCACAAACAGCTTATGCTGGAAACCATCACTCACCGAGGTATTCTCATATAGTTTAATTAGAAATTGTTTAGTATCTTTCAGTATGTGTATGTACTTGTCCACTATGGGTCTTAATAAGGACTCTAAATAGATGGAAATTGGCTCGGTGATCCAGCCCTTTCCTGCAACAATTGGCCTCATAGGTGGATCCAAACCATTTTTGTGAATCTTGGGTATTCCCTGTATAATGGGTATTGTAGGATGTTCCACTACAAGGTATGTGAATAATTCTTGATTAATCTTACCCTCATTTAACATAACATTTAATCTACTAGAAACATCTGATATGATCCTATTCACTCTACTATCATTGATTTTCAAATAAAAGACAGAATCATCCAGCATATTGCACATTTTATCAATATAAAACTCCATATCCATGATAACTACAGGACCACCTTTATCGGCTGGTCTTATCATAATGGTCCTATCATCTTTCAGGCCATTAAGTGCTTTCCTTTGTACTGGTTTCAGATTGCCAAACCATCTCTTTTTTCTATTATTTGCATCATTTTCATATAATCCTTGCTCAACCAGTTTGAATAAGCCTCGATAAGTGGGTGGTTGCATGGAATGTAAGTACTTGGTTTTCTAAACGGATGGGGTAGACTAGTGCTGTTACGAAAATCAACCTTCATTTGGAGGTTCCGTATAAACATTTTCAAATCAATAATGCTATTTGTGATATCGCTTCTACTAGAGGGAATAAATGTTAGACCCTTCTCCAAGACATACTTTTCTTCTTCCGTTAAAAGCTTACTTGATATGTTCCACACTATTGATTCTTGGTCCCTTGCCAGATCTTTTTTAGTGTAGGACCAGCCTGTACTGGTCCTGCTGGTCTCTTTTTCTGCCTTCCCCTGCTCATAGACCGTTCCCTTGCCCCCCCACCCCCTCTCCACTGATTGGCGATGGGGAAAGGGACTGATTCAGTACTCATACTATTGAATCTAGTTTTGGCATCCATGCCTAGGCTGATTCTATCTACTGTTTCCAGATTTTTATTCATAATCTTATTAATATTATCGTCCTCAATCTCTATATGCTCACATATATCTACCCTTGTATTGGCATCTTCAAATACAGATATATTGTGAACATTACCAGCGGGGGAAGAGCATGTATCATTAGTACCATCCTGATGTATTATGGCTGTGGTAACAATGGTATTTTTCTTACCCCCTGTCTGTTTATCTATGACAATAACATTAGAACCATCAGCATTGGTATCTGGCCCATCTCTGGCCAGACCAATATTAGTATTGTCTTTCATTTCATTTTGAGGGCGTGTGTTCTTCCATCCCTTGGCTCCATTCTCCACTCTGGGCCAAGTGTACCTTGCGTGTGCAGATATCTGTTTTGAATGATTTTTGCTGTTACAGATATTATGATATTTGGAAGCACACGCTGTACATAATTTAGATGCAGTCTCTTGAATGATCATTTTTGTACAGTTATAATTATGTTAAATAGCTCATGTGTAGATATTAATATCTTTAATAATTTGATCCCTATTTTTAAACATGCATTTATACATACAAGTATTTCAAATGGGACTATATCGCTTATTATTAAATACTAAACATGCGTGCCATTTTTTACTAGTATGCATATAAGTGCAGTATTTATAGAAAGATAGTATGTAATTGTGAAATACTTTATTTGCTGCATACTGTCTATGAGATGGTTACATAGATATTTAAATTATTTTAAAACATTTTGAATGTTACATGCAGCAGCAGTTAAAGTAGGGTGAAATGTTATTTTAGAACATTTTTATTGCACACTGTTTACAAAATGTCTGCATATATATTTTAAATATTTTAAATAATTTAAAACATTTTATAAGATTTTATATTTAGTATGATGTGGCATCAGAGTTGCTTGTAGCGTTTCACTACAAAAGTGATGTCAGTTTAAATATTTTATGTATAACAGGATGTGACATCAGAGTTGACTTCAGGATGTGCAAACAGGATGTGACATCAGTAGTTGACTCTAGCATTTTGCTATAAAATGGATGCTAGTATGTTTGTTTGTTAGTGGCCTGATGAAGATTCGTTGAAAGCGCTAGCCCTGTGTTCTAATTATTTTAATAAACGTGGTTTCTACTGGACGCTTGGATTTATTTTTACATGCTGGCTGCGTGTTTTTTCTACAAGTTATTGCCCAGTGGATGAGTAGGTTCGAATGAACATTCTATGGTGATTTTGACTCTTTTTTATTGGATTAAGAGTTCGCAAAGTAAAGCGGTTTGCAGGTTACAGCTTCGTACCTTTTTGTGGAACATTTGGTTACCGTTTGTGACTGACTTGAATTGAACACAGCAAGTATACTTCCCATTATTTAAGCCTGTTTTTTTGTTGCATTTTATAAGTCTTGTTTATTATCAGGCGAACAGAGTGTAGTGAGCATTATTCTTTGTTTTTAAACATTTTAGAATTGTGTTATATTTTCTCTTCTAATTTATTCAAATTAGTCTCATATTTCTTTTGTAAATTTATTCTTCCTGAGCATACCCTCTGTAAGTACACATCAATTTACTCAGTTATTGGTGTACTACTGCTAACGAGTTACACTTGCAAGCCCTTAGCAAGTTCCACTTCTCAATGTTCATTCTTGCACTGCTACGGCATTGTATGGCATCGTGTAGGTACTCATACCATGTTCACCTGGCAGCACTTTGTGCAGATTGCATGATTCATGAATGATAATGACTTGACATCTAATCTGCATATTGACAGGATCCAGAAGGGTTAATCTGAACTATATAAGCACAACCTGTTGCTAAGGCACTTGTGTTTTAGTAGAGAAGACTGTTTGAATTTCACCTGCGTGAGATACTGCTGTTTGACTACTGCAATTGCATTCATTTTTTTGGACTTTCATACAAATCATGCCAAGGTATGTGATGTTTCTTTACAAATAAATTATTCAAATGCCTGTGATGGCTTATATTTCAGACAACATTTTCTGATGTCTGAAGTTTGTCCATTTACGTTGGTACAGAAGATCTAGCAGTTTTTAAGTGAAACATCCTCAGCTAATTTCACATGTCTATATAGCAACATTTCTTTGAGGATGCGAACACCTATGACAACATTTTTATATCACTAGTCACAATGTGAATGTTACATTTTAGACCAATAACTGTGCTTGTATATGCTTGACATCAACAAATATAATCCCACATGGTAACATCTTTATTTCCTACACTTGATTCCTTGTTAATGCTGCTATCTATTAAGAGGTTACACATATTGTTCAACCTTAAGTTTTTCATTGTGTTTTTCTGGGAGGGGGTTATACTTAGATATCATATATTCATGTACAGCAGGAACTTGCATTGTAACTACTGGAACAGGGTAACTTTGATGTGTGAAACACAGTACTGGATAGATTAATATTTGTAGCATATATTACTCATGAGTTACTACTGACATTCATGTACAGGTGAGACGTTGTATCTTACTGATGTACAATACTTGTATATGGTGGTAATCATTTTTATCTCTTCTTTAGAGGTTCATCACTTACCTTGGTTAATGCTGATGCTACAAGTTGGGTCTTCTGGGGATGACTCTGTCTGAAGCTCACAGAATACAACCATTACATGGGTAAGTAAAGGTTGCTAATTTTGCATGCACCAGAGTTACTGTTTGTATATGTTTAGCTTCTCAGTTTTTCCCTTATGTACTGAGTGTGTATCCTATCCTCTGCCTTTTACCGAGGGCCATAGCATACTGTGCATCTCTACATCTGCCAGGATCATACCTCTCAAGTGTACCTCATTATGAGGAATGTACCTCATTTCGGGTCTTAAAAAGTTCATGTTCCTCAAAGTCCCTCAAAGTTCCACATTGAAAGAGACTGTCACACATTCAGTGTTAGGAATTTTTTAAAGTGAAACCCATAGTAAATAGAAATTAATTATATTAATTCATTAAAGGATATTCTTTATAAGTAAAACCAGCATTTTTTAACCATCCTATGACCTTTCTAGTTGAAGTTGTTAGTAAGCCATTAGTATGTGTTCCACATTTTGTCCATTTGTTCCACATTATGAAGGCAAGTGTTCCTCATTTTGGTGATGGAAGGTTGAAAGCTATGGCCAGGATCATCCATGGCTGCTGTTTTTTTCCCAGATTCCTCATCTATGTCTGCTGGTCCTGTTGTCCCTACCTGTGGTGCTGGGAACTGCAGTCTGCAGTCTTGTTGGCCTTGTTGCAGCTGCTTCCTGACAATTGCTTTGTACAGCATGGCACAGACTGTGAGTATTTTAGCTGAGATGGCTGGGTTGTACTGCATGGCACCACCAGAATTGTCTAGATATTGAAACCTTGATTTCTGCAAGCCAAATGCATTCTTGATAATATTCCTGGTTTGAGTGTGGGCATCATTGTAACATAGCTTAGTAGGGTTGTTTGGGATTTTATGGGTGTCATGAGCCAAGGCAGCAGTGCACAACCTGCATCCCCTACTAGATGCCCTTGTGGAAAGTCACACCAAGCAAACTTTACATACAAGTTATAGGTGTGTCATATATGTGAGTTGTAAAAACTGCCAGGGTTACCTGCACACACATTGTAGATGATCCCTTGGGTATTACACACTACCTGACAGTTGATAGAGTGGTATACTTTCCTATTTACTGGGGGGGAGGCTTTTATTTTGAAGTATGTGCAGTCTACAGTCCCAAGAACCTCAGAAAAGTGTTGTATGGTATACACATTTTGTACTGTTATAGCTCTCTCCTTTGGGGTATGTAGAAACCAGAAATGATCCCTTACATGTTGTAAAACTGCATTTAAAAATTGATGTAATATTTTGGAGGTTGAGACCTGTAACACTCCTAGAATATCTCCTGTGGGTCTCTGAAAAGTGTCTGTAGCTAATATATCTAATGCTACATATACCTTAGTCTCCACTGGGATTGGTTCTCCATGATTTCTATAGAGCCTCAAGTGAGAAAGGCAGAGGTTGCATATTTCCTCTAAAGGTATCCTTATTAATGCTGTAGTGCTCTACAATTTCTGTATCATGAAGTCCTTGAAAACTCAAACAGGGTCTGAAGCTCCATCTCCTTTTAGGATGAGGTCTGAAAGCAGCAGCACCTTGTATTAAAACCTGTTGCACATACAGGCTAATAACATTACCAGCACCCCCTAACTATTTCTTCTATGTGTGTGTTCATGGCTGTATTCCAAAGAGTATTAGAATGATGTCCAAGAGAGAGTGTGGCATGCACTCACTCATTTTATACATTCTCAAATCACTCTGCCATGTTAAATTGCTTGATTAGCATGCATTTCACCTACTTATGCCTTCATTAGCATATTCTGCTGTTACCCTTGTTTTGAAGATGGGTGCAACATTCAAAGCTGTTTAAGGAATACCAATTAGTGTGCTCACCGCTGTGCACATGCAATGCTTAATGCAAAGTGTGGGCATTCTTGAATCCACCCCAATGATTTCATTCACTGCATGCAATGCACCATTACCAAAACCCATATCCAACTCTATCTCTGCTATAAAATCTCCAGTCTGCTAACTCCAACAGCCCACAAAAACATAGACAAAAATGTATTAATGTCAAAACTGGAATACAGACTACCTTTGATAGAATTCTACTCTAGTACAAATATTAAAAAACTACAAACACTGATCAACAAAATATATTGATTCACTGTCTTCACTGAACTGGGTGGCCGTGGTGGTGCAGTGGTTAGTGTTGCCGCCTCACAGCAACATGTTTTCTGGCTTGATCCTCGGCTGGGGTGCCTTCTGTGTGAAGTCTGCAAGTCCTCCCTTTGGTCGCATGGGTTTGCTCCAGTTTCCTCTCACATCCCAAAGGTGATTGGACACTCCAAATTGGCCCTAGGAGTGCATGTGTGTGCCTTCTGTGGAAGGTTGGGCACTGGGCTGGCAACTTGACACTATAAAAACTCCACTGCTAATCATGAGCAGACAGGTGATCCGCTGTGGTGACCCCTAACCAGGAAAAAGCCAAAAGAAGAAGACTGTCTTCACTGAACTGACCATTGGCATGGCATCTATTGGAACACTGCAAATGGTACCAGTCAGTGAAATGACAACCTTTCTTTTTTCCTGTGTAATTTTCAAACTTCTCAGTCGAGGACACTGCCTGCCACTGAGGTCCAAACTATAAATAAAACAGCAATGTTACTCCATAAGAGATAATGTCAATAACATATTATCCTTAGCTGCACTCAGATTCAAAACACTAATGGCGAAAAAGCCATCTTTAAATTGGTGCCAACAGTATGGAATCATCTGTCATCTGAAACCATAAACGAAGCCAAACCACTTAGTTTCAAAAAATGTACTGAAAGACAGTTTATTCAAAAGAAGCATCATGCTCCTGTCCCAAAGAACAAGGGCATTCTAAGGATAAAGCACATCAAGCTGGTAGGAAACTAAGCCAAGGTGGAGCAGCGGTCAAAGTAAATGAAGTCCCCGCTGAAGTTCAATTCACATCATGGTAGAATGTATAAATAGAAATTTTAACATGAAACATACACTATAGAAAAATAAAAAAAGTATTTTTATTAATTCTTGTTTCATAAGCAATTTTATTTATGTAAATGCAACTTCATCAAGCCAGATCTAATAAAGTATCTTTTACAGATTCAAAAGCACTTACGAATCAAGAATTAATAAATACATTTTTTTATTTTTCTATATTATGTTTTTTTTCCTTGCATACTATTTCCAGAAATGCCATTGAAACCTTGTGTTTATCAAATAAAAAGTTTACAATCTTTTCTCCATCTGCATCACATAATACAAATTTTTTTACTACGTGTATATATTTTAAATATCATGTCCAGAATGGTTGTGTTCTTTTGGTATAATCTGTGTTGTGACTGTCATCTTCTAATATCAGATTTTGAGAGTGTGCATATCTACATATCCTTATATGTTTTGTAATTTGTTTTAATTAGTATGTGTTTGTAATTTTTTTAACATGCATTTGTTTATCATCTTAGATGTTCTTGAATATATTGCTATTTGTTCCACTGTTCTGTTTGGCACTGTTACTACAATTGTTGTCCTAAGGGCCTGGGTCATGGCTGAAAAGAGTCTGAGGTCCAGATAGCCTACCCAGTTTTCAAATGTAATAGAGGAATCAAAAACACAGGTCCCATGAAGTGGTAGCTAAGCAAATCAAGCTAAACAAACCTCATGGAACCTAGAGACCACCATCAGGATGAATGATAAAGCCAAAGGAATTAGTTTGAGAGCAGTGCTGGGATTGTGTTGGATATGAACCCTTGATTCTCACTAAAAGCACTACATGAAAAGTTATTGATCCTTTTAAAAAGTATTTAAACCAGTAGAAGTTTTAATAAGTTTTGGGAAAAATTCACCTTTAGCCAGTTTTCTTCAAAGAAAGTATATTCAGAGTGGTGCTTTCTTCTTATAGAGTTCATCATATCCAAAAAGCTTTTAAAAAGGATAGGGCAGTATTTATAATTTCTACCTGTACTTCACAGTGAGGCTCACGGTGAGAAAAAAAGAGTGCATTCAGTTAGCAGTTGCAGGCCTTAAAGCAGGTCAACATGAGGTGGTGTTGATAATGTCTTTAGTTGTTCCTGTCTATTCTAAAGAACGTGCTAATTATGAGGTACACAATGAAAGTTGTTGTGGGTTCCAAAAGGTTACTGGCTTGGATTCCTCCTGGAGCTGGCCGGAGGAAAGGAAAAATTAGGTATTGCCTCCAGAATGGAGGGTATGGGCATGTACAGGGGTATGTACATCTCCTGAACTCTAGTGGTGATATGAGGGCCATCAAGGCGAAGCAGTAGCTATGGTAAGTATTTGTGGTAAGGAAGGCACACAACCACCAAGATGAGGGCATTTGCCTTGCAGCACCATTGAATCATCAGCCTGCACATCATTGGGATGTAAGACTTAAAAAACAGCTTCTCTGCTCCTCATTCCTGGTTGTATGGGCATTCACAACTTAATGGATGAGAAATACTTCATTCCAAAAGGATGATATAAACCAGGCAAAAATATATATCTGGGGTATACACACAAATTTAGAGGCCCTTGGAAGAGAAGGATAAATGGGAGAAGGGGAAACCAGGTACCAGAAGTCAGCAATTACTGGCAAAAAATTGTTTTTTCAGTGTTTATTATTAGAAGCATTCCTATAGCCAGTTGAACAATGGAGTTAAAGGACAACTCCACCCTCTCATACAGTTTAACTCAATCTTTGGGTTTCTTTTCTCCCTATAATAGGGTTCTATCATTGCATAGGTTCCAGAAATCTGCTTGTAAGTTTTAAAACTTTTATTTCCTTGCATTGGATTCAAAGGAAGGGAAAGCCCACCTATTTTTTTTAAACTCAACTTTTCACATTCTTTGCAGATAAACTCATCTCCACCAGTGTGACATATCATAGACACAGTTAAATCTGTAGTTTACTCTATCAGGTACAGCTGCCAATCTTAGACAGGGAAGTAATCCTGCTAATGTCAGGAACACAGCAGCTGAAATAAAAAAGACAGAAAGCTGTGGAACTGTTTTCCATTGTTTTTATTGCAGGGGGAGGAGAACTTAACACCTTTCATAGCAAAACAAAGCAATTAGATCAGACAGGGGTTTAAAGGCAATAGTCAACTCTTCGACAAATTTACAAAAGCAGCAACACAGTATTGAAATGCTAAGCTATAAATGTTGTAATAGTTTATATGCTAAGATAACTTAAATGGAGTATCAAAAATTTCTGTGACATTTAGAGAAAAGCCAGAAAATATTTTTTGCTTGTAAAGTATCAATGCATTTACCATTTTCAAGCCTCCCCCCCACACAAACAGGCCAGAACTGCAGAAAGAGAGTCAGGTGGCAACCCTATAAACTAGGTTCACTGATACTGTTCATAAAAAATGTCTTTTATGCTTGTCTGTGACATCCTTCCAGAGGAGAATGCATATCTGGTACATGCAGATCCATTGCAAGAGATTCCCACTGACTTTGAGTCAGTCCTTACATTCTTAAAGTGCGTGACCATTTTGTAGTCCACAAGGAAATGTAAGAATTGATAACAAGCATAATATATAGCTGAATTTATATACATTTACTATGTGCCTTTGCATTAAAAATACTAAGAAAAGGAAATCAGAAGTACTTAACTGTGTTTAAATACACACACACACACACACACACACACACACACACACACACACACACACACACACACACACACATGGTTTTGTACACATACTTTATACACATATACATATACACAAACACATACACAGACACACATACACACATACAATGTGTGTGTGTGTGTGTGTGTGTGTGTGTGTGTGTGTATATATATATATATATATATATATATATATATGTGTGTGTGTGTGTGTGTGTGTGTGTGTGTGTGTGCAATATGTGCATACAATTAATTATTTATAATAAACAACACAGTATAGTTAAGCATTATTACTGTATACATTCTAGTAAATGCTGCTCAGTGATTTACTATGTCACTGTCACACATTGGCTATGTGTTGCATATGCAATCCTGGTCAATGCCTTTAGGTCATTATTTTTTTTTTTTTTGTATTGCTATGTGCATTTAGCTGGAGCGTTTCTCCCCCATGCTTCCACTGAAAACTGTCTTTGTTCCAAGTCGGACTTTTCCCAGTAAACAAATGTTAAATAAAATAAATAAAAAATGTAATAGCTGTTATTATCTTTGCCAATACAACCCGAGTTGTGGCTGAAAAGGGTCCTGGGACCAGTTCACTTTCCTGGTTTCCAAAGTGTAAATAAATATGAAATAGAAAAATAGGAGTGTGAACACGACAGAGATCATTGAGGAACTAGTAAATCACATTTTAATTCTGCATCATTCATGAGAGGAAAAAAATCGTCCCACTGAAGGCATTGGGAAGTAGCAGACAGACTAAATTTAGAGTCCTACTACTTGTCACTTGAAATTTACAGCAAGGATTATTTACTGTAGTGAGAGTTTTCATAACTCGGCATGAAAGTGTGGGGGAGGGGTTGTCAAATCTTTTAAGACTATAAAAGACTCCTCTTATTTATCTACTTTCTTTTGCTGCAAGTAGCTAACAGCTATTTATAGCATAGAACAAGCTCTGACAGACACATACATGAAGCTCAGTCAGGTAAATATAGAAGCAGCTCTGTTACAGAAGGTGTGTTTAGATGACAGTGCTTCACAGTCCTACATTCAATCTTAATGGCATGAGAAAACAGCACTACTTCCTTATGTCTAGAATGAGTTATATAAAGAGGACTTGAAATGTATTCTGGGAAGAAGGAATGAAAGAAAGATCACATTACCAAGGCAGGCCCCATCATCCGCCATTTTGAGAGAAACACATTAAAATTGCAAAATAAGCACTTGGAGTGATTTTGAGGCATTAAAATAGCTCAAAAACAAAGAAACAATGAAAAAAAATATGTTTTTTGAGTTCTAAGATGGAGTTTTCCTTTAAGGCATTCTCTAATTCTTCTCAGAATTATGTAGGGAAGGGAATGGGCTTGTAGATCATCATAATAATGCATAGGATGACTGGTTGTTTTTGGTAGAGTAGTGGGAAACCTGTTTATAAAGAATGAGAAGAAAAGAGAGAACAGTACTGAGCATCATGGTGTACATTTAGCATGTGAGGTACCGGCTATCAAACTTGCTTCTACTTTTACATTAATAACTGTTTAAGATATGATGGCCTTAAACTAGTCAAGGGCTTTGGAGCTAATTCTTGAGGCAGGGAGGCCATTGAATAAAAGATTGTGGTCAACTCGGTTAATGCTTTTGTTAGGCCAATGAATACTGACTCTGTTGAGCTGTCTTGGACAACACTCAGTAGAATGTCATCTCTTGAGATATAGAGTGTTGTCATTGTACTTCTGCCTGACCTAAAGCCATGCTGATATCTGGATAACAAGTTATATTTCTCTGTACAGGTGGATTATTGAGTATATACTGACTTTTCAAATAATTCTGATAGAGAAGGGAAGCTGAAGATGGGTTTGAAGTTGACATTTGAGGAAAGTTTGTGAACGTTTGATAAAGGATTAACTAGAGCATGATTCCATATGCGTAGCTTAACACTGTCAGAGACAAAGACTGCAGAAGTGACAGAGTGAGCTAGATGTTTGTGGCACAACTAAATACACAACTAAATAAACCAAATGTGTAATATAAACAATCCAACAGGAAACGGAGTCAACACACTGCTAAACATACACTATTCAGTAATGGAAATGACAATAAAAGCAGTTAAAACATATATCTTTACTTCATATAAAAATAATAAAAATGGTAAGCACTTTCACAACTCTCCTTGTTGCTTCATCAGAACTATTTAACAGTTCTAAAACACTTATTTTAGACTGAGCTCATTAAAAAGACACCAGTCCAACTCAATTAATTCAAATTTGGTGCCAAAAAACTAGCCTATCACAAAACACACATCAGAACATTGTTTTCATTCAGTTTGCAGTGAATACCTTACCGATGTCTTCTTGCTTTCAGATGGGTTTAATAGGAATCCTATTGCTGTGACCACTGCTTTCAGTTGCTTGTAACTTAATCCATTCTGATTCATTAATCTCTGTTTTATTTTTTATGCCCCCCTGCCTCGTAGTGACTTTTGTTTTATTCACTACCATGAACTTAAAGCAGTGTGGTTCATTAGTGTCTGTAACATGCTTGGTTAAAGCATTATTTGGTGTTCTAATGCTAATATTGTAAATGTTGTTCTGCTATGCAGATCTCTATCTGTTTTTCCCGCATAAAATTTACTGCATGTTTGACAGCTTGCTAGGTACACTATGTAGCTTAAATAAATAAACAGTCGTCCTGTTTGTATAAAACTGCAATAATTGCAGTGTCCACAGGGACTTGTACTAAATACATGTTCATTATTCTCAGTCATCTCTAGTTCTGAAGGGTTTTTCGATAACACAACTTCCTCTTAAGGGATTTACAGTTTTTATATATAACTTTAGCGTATTCCCCTACAATTTCTCTGATAGTTTCATTAGTTAATAACACCTGCCAATTTTTTTTTACAGTTTCCATGACATTTCTTGAATACAAAAGGAGACTAGTACCATAATCTCTTTCCGGCTCTTGTTGTGCTAAACTAACAGGTTATGAAAAATAGGGTCTAGCTTCAGCACCTCTCATCTTATATATATTCTTCAAATTTTCATCTGTCTCCTTTTATTGTATCCCCTAACCATTAGATCATTACAAAAGGAATCTAGTTCCTTATTAAAATTCTCATCTACCACTGTTAGCCTAGATAACTTCATTCCTTGGCCCTTTATAATATTCTTAAACACATGCCCTCTATGCATACTATTTCTATGCAGGCATGAATTTTTATGACGTAGCAATATTTAAAAATTGTCCCTATTTGTGGGACTTTGTCTCACTTTTATTTATGGTTTTGCCCAGATTTCTAGCTCTAAGAGATTAAGAGGTATGGGATGATGGAGATTAAGTGCCTGAGATGGGTGGTAGAATGTACACCATGGGACAGACAAAGAAAGGAGGACACAAGAGCAGACGTCAAAGTAGCCCCAATTGCAGAAAAGATCAAACACAACAGATAATGGTGGTTCAGGTACATGTGCAGAAAAGCAGATGACAATCTGATGAAGAATTTTTGGGGAGAAAAAGGAAGAAGGCAAGAGGAAATGAGGGCATCTAGCATTTAGGTGGATGGGTTTTGTGAGAGAAGACCTGTGGCAGTCAGGCATGAGTGTTAAAAAAGGAAGGTGAGTGGCATTGAATAGAGAGAGTGGTGGTAACAGTTGACATAAACCCCAGCCCCATGTAGAAAACAGGAAATAAAGTGGGGCTGCTGATGAATGGAAGCTAACTCTGTTTTTAATGCTGCTATCTCTTTTGTCAATATCTAGATGGAAGGTAATGAGTTTATGTGCTGCTAATTTGCTGGGGCTAGTTAAAGTAGAAAGTTATGGGTGAGTGATCATAAATCGGAAGGAGAATGTTAACAGCTGACATTTGGTTTGGGAGGGGTGGTAATAACAAGTCTGAGATGGGGTGCTTATAGGTTCATAAATTCATAAATGTGTACTAGGCTAACAACCACAAGGGCCTTCGTAAGCCTAGCCATGCATCCCAATCTCTTGAATGTTCTGGTACCTTTGATAAGTGTAATCAGGGACTAGGGAGATGAAACATTCACACTCTGCCTGTGTCCATTCATTCTATGATTTTGGTGCTTGTGGTTAAAATAGAAGGAGGTTTAATAAGCATGCCATTTGTTTTGGCTGCATACCTGCCAACTGTCCAGATTTTCACATAATGTCCAGATTTGTCTTCATAATTTTGGTCTGTCCCTTATAGGATTTGTGATTTTCTGGTAAATCACTGAGGATTGAAGTCCATATAATGGCAGACATTCAAGTTTCAG